>NC_037678.1:52496726-52750063 GCF_003255815.1 Theropithecus gelada | reverse complement strand
GTCTAGATGTCGTCATACAAAAGGAGGTACAGGGAGGAGTCAGATTTTGCCCCACCGCCCCCCTCCTGGGTAGAAGGAGGGAAACCCCAACAAAAAAAAAAAAAAAAAAAGGGAACCTCATGGAAAGAAATGCTTCTTTGTGAAATTTTTTTGGAACATAAGATCATGCCTGGATTAAAGTGAAACAGCTGAAGCCATATCATGCTCATAAAGAGGGAATGATAAAGATTAACAAGGGTAAACGATTCCAGCAAGCGGTGGATGCCGCCAAAGAGTTTCTCAGGAGAGCCCAAAGGGAAAGATCAGACGTCATCCCACAATTCTGCTGATGACAAGAATCGGCTTAATTCCAGTGAGGAGAGAAGTAGGCCCAACTCAGGTGATAAGAAGTGCAAACCTAGCCTGTCTGAAGGGAAAGTGAAAAAGATCATGGGAGAAGGGAAAAAGAGGGTGTCTTCGGGCTCTTCAAAGAGAGGCTCCAAATCCCCTCTGAAAAGAACCCAAGAGCAAAGTCCCCAGAAGCGGGGTTAGTCCGCAAAGGATTAGAAGAATGTCACCATCCCAAAGTCCAGTACCTTGAGGTGGATGATGGCCAGACCAATGGCCGCATTTAAATGGAGCCGACCAGAAGTGAGCCTGTTAAAGATGCAGATCCTCATTTCCATCATTTCCTGCTAAGCCAAACAAAAGCCATCTCTGTCTGTTACCAGGCAATCACAAAGAAGTTGAAAATATGTAAAGAGGAAACTGGTTCCACCTCCATCCGGGCAGCTGACAGCAGGGCTGTGAATGGCAGCATCACAACAAAAAGATAGGATTTGGGGGCCTTGGTCTCATGGGAAGTGGCATCGTCTCCAGCTTGCTAAAAATGGGTCACACGGTGACTGTCTGGAACTGCACTGCCAAGAAATGTGATTTGTTCGTCTAGGAGGGGGCCTACTTGGGAAGAACGCCTGCTGAAGTCCTCTCAACCTGTGACACCACTTTCACCCATGTGTTGGATCCCAAGGCAGCCAAGGACCTGGTGCTGGGCCCCAGTGGTATGCTGCAAGGAATCCACCCTGGAAAGTGCTACGTGGACATGTCAACAGTGGACCCTGACATAGTCACTGAGCTGGCCCAGGTGATTGTGTCCAGGTCAGGGAGCGGGGGCGCTTTCCAGAAGCCTCCATCTCAGGGAATCAGCAGCTTTCTAATCAAGGGATGTTGGTGATCTTAGCAGCTGGAGACAGGGGCCTATATGAGGACTGCAGCAGCTGCATCCAGACAATGGGGAAGACCTCCTTTTTCCTAGGTGAAGTTGGCAACGCAGCCAAGATAATGCTGATCATGAACATGGTCCAAGGGAGCTTCATGGCCATGATCACTGAGGTGCTGACCCTGGCCCAGGTGACAGATCAGTCCCAGCAGACACTCTTGGACATCCTCAATCAGGGACAGTTGGCCAGCATCTTGCTAGACCAGAAGTGCCAAAATATCCTGCAAGGAAACTTTAAGCCTGATTTCTACCTGAAATACATGCAAAAGGATCTCTGCTTAGCCATTGTACTGGGCAGCGCGGTTAACCATCCGACTCCCATGGCAGCTGCAGCCAACAAGGTGTACAAAAGAGCCAAGGCACTAGACCAGTCGGACAATATGTCCACCGTGTCCCAAGCCTACATACACTAAACCGTCGGACCCCCCGCCCCAGCCCTCTAGTCTCTTTCTTTCTGTCTGTCTGTCCCTTCTTTGGCTCAGACCCAGCCTGACCAACAACACGCATTTCTTAGGCTTAGCTCTTGATACGGAAATGAGTGTCTTCACTCCGGCAGCATCATGGTCTTCGGTGCTTTCTGGACCCAGGGTCTGTCGCGGGGGAAGAGAACTGGGCCTGACCTACCTGAACTGACTGACCCTCTGAGGTGGGTCTGGGACATCCTCGAGGCCCTAGCATTTCTCCTTGGATAGGGGACCAGAGGGTGCTTGGGATGTTGCATAAGAACAGGAAGTCACCCAAGGGATGTCAATTTCTTATCCCTCTGCCTGGGTTGGATTTTCCAAAATCATAACTTGCAGAAGGCCAGCACTTATGGTGGAATATATAATCATAAGACAGCCACACTGGGGCAGGGTCCCTCCCCTCTCCCCACTCATGGCTTTCACCCTTTAACAGTTTAGAACCTGGGTTAGAGAATTGCAGAAGATGAGGTGGGAGGGCAGGAAAGATGCCTGTCAGGTTTTTAGCACAGGTCATTTCACTGAGATTTTGAAACATTTCTGTTTGAACACAAAGCCTGTTCTAGTCCTGGCAGGACACATTCTGAGGGTGGGGGTGGAGAAAGATGTGGTAATGTAACCGGTTAGTCAGTGTTGTCTTAATATTGTTGACAATTCTATAAAGTTCCTTTTTATAAATATTTGTTAAGCTGTTTCACCTTTGTTTTGAAATCCTTCCCCTTTTATTGGAGACATAGTCTTACTGTGTCACCCAGGCTGGAGTACAATGGCGTGGTCTCAGCTCACTGCAACCTTCCCCTCCGGGTCTAAGTGATTCTCCCACCTCAGCCTCCCAAGTAGCTGGGACTACAGGCACATGCCACCACATTCGGCTAATTTTTGTGTTTTTAGCAGAAACGGGGTTTCACTTATGTTGGCCAGGCTGGTCTCAAACTCCTAACCTCGTAATCCGCCCGCCTCAGCCTCCCAAAGTGCTGGGATTACAGGTGTGAGCCACCGTGCCCAGCCAACCCTTCCCTTTTAAGCAGAAAATGTGACACTTGTGAAAAAGCTTGTAAGAAAGCACCTCCCTTTTTTTTTTTCCTTTAAACCTTTAAATGACAAATCTAGGTAATAGGGTTGTGAATTTTTATTTTTGCTTTGTTTTTAATGGACACTTGTCTTTCAGAACAGAATTGTGTGATAATGTGTAAATGGTGAAAACAAAACATGATTTTGCACAATTAACAAAACTACTGCAAGAAAAATAAAACATTTCTTGGTAACAAAAAAAATTAATACATTTGAAACATTTTTCATGTAACCTTACTGACCAGGAATATTTATGTTTTACAGTCATAATGGTAGCCCTGCAGTGCACTCTGGGAGTGAGCAAGCGAGCATTGGCAGTTCATTGTAGTAGTGTAGGCAGCCTGTGTCTTTAGCATGATGAGGTGGTAGGATGCACCCGAGCCAGCGGGCCAGCATCCTTGGTGGCTCTAAGCTCTCAGAAAAGCTATTTAAACTCTCTGAGCTTTTTCCTGCAATGTTCTTTTGAGGATTAGAAGTAATTGAAAGTGACAAATCCTGAAAGAAGAAGCTCAACAAATAATCATTAATTGCTCCTGATCCTCTGAATGAATTGAGGGGTGTCCTTAATTAGGTGTATGCACAAAGATCAACTGGGAGCAAAGGAAAATGTTAGAACTTGTGTTTCTATTTATTTTTAACCTCACTCATTTACAATTTCTGTTTTTTTGTGAATATTTTAAAATATTGGCTGGGTGCAGTGGCTTATGCCTATAATCCCAGCACTTTGGGAGGCTGAGGCAGGCGGATCACCTGAGGTTGGGAGTTCAAGACCAGCTTGGCCAACGTGTTGATGTCTCTACTAAAAATACAAAAATTAGCCGGGCGTGGTGGCGCACGCTTGTAGTATTAGCTTTTCTCTCTCTCTCTCTCTCTCTATATATATATGTATACACACACACACAAAATGTATATACATGCTATATATATACACTGTATATATACTGTATGTATAATATCTGGTGATGAGTTGTGTGATATACATTCATTTTCTCTGTTGAGTAGATTGACCTAACTTTGAACCTAACTTTGAACCTCAATCTTAAGAGGTAAAGTAGTAGTTTGCCAATTTAATGCTGCACAAAGGATTATTTAAGTAATAACAACAATAATAATATCACATCGTATTTGACAAAACTTCCTAGCACATCATAAATAATAATAAGACACAGGCTTGGGCAATAGAATAATTACTGATTTTCAAATGTAACTGCTTCATGTGTGGTTATAAACGAGGTAATCATGGCATTAAGGTTTGGTATACGTTTAGAAGGGAAAAAGAAAGCTGAGGTTTTAGTAAAGCAGAAAAACACTAAGCTTTAAAAATGAAGCCTGAAACCATGGAAAGAGGTTTAACTTCCCTAGTAATCAGGATAATTGCTGAATGCAAATTGAATGCAAATACAAATTGAAACATTAAAGTACAATGTATTGCCCACCATGTTGGCAGAAATGTTAACATCTGATGATTATCCAGCGCGACTGGAGATGTGGGACGCTTTCTTGTGGAAGTGTAAGTCAGTACAACCACTTTGGAGGATAATTTGGCAACATTTTCAGAGTTAAAAGTGCTCATGCTTTGTAAACCTGCCATTTGTAGTCTCTGGATCTGCCCTAGGGAGATAGTCTTGGTTTTTTTTTTTTTTTTTTGTGTGTGTGTGTGTGTGTGTGTGTGTGAATGTCTTCCACAGGGAGATACTCTTAACACAAAGTGCCATGTACAAGCGTGTTCAATGCAGCACCACTAGTAATAGCAAACAGTTGGAGGCACCCATCAGTGGGGGAATGGTTAAAAAGGTTGTTATTTTTTTTTTTAAGTGCAATGTAATTCACATATGATAAATTTCACCATCTTAAAGTGCACAATTCATAGTTTTTTAGTATATTCACAGAGTTGTACTACTATCACCTCTAAATAATTCCAGAACATTTTCATTACCCCAAAAAGAAACTAATACCCATTAGCAGTCACTCCCCATTTCTCCCTTCTCCCATCCCCTGGAAACCACCAATCTACTTTCTGTCTCTGAATTTGCGTGTCCTGGACATTTAATATAAAGAAATGGAATCATACAATCTGTGGTACTTTTTATTTGGCAACAGCTTTATTGAGATGTGCTTCACATACCACACAATTCACCTTTTTCTTTTTGGGGGGGATGGAGTCTTGCTGTATGGCCCAGGCTGGAGTGCAGTTCTACAATCTCAGCTCACTGCAACCTCCGCCTCCCGGGTTCAAGCAATTCTCCTGCCTCAGCCTCCTGAGTAGCTAGGATTACAGGTACCTGCCGCCACGCCCGGCATGTATCATGGGTGGGCATCCTTCACGTTGGCAAAATAAACTTCCAAACTTGACTGAGACTTGTCTCAGATACTCTGGTTTACATAACCATCCTAGTGGGTATGGAGTGGTATCTCATTATAGTTTTTATTTGCATTTCCCGAATGATTTATGATGTTGAACATCTTTTCATGTGTTTCTCAGCCATTTGTACATCTTCTTTTCCGAAATATCTATTCGATATATTTATGTGTATTTTTATTTTTATTTTATTTTGTTTGATATTTTGAGATGGAGTCTCACTCTGTCCACCAGGCTGGAGTGCAGTGGCATGATCCTAGCTCACTGCAATCTCTGCCTCTCGGGTTCAAGCGATTCTCCTGCCTCAGCCTCCTGAGTAGCTGGGATTAGAGGTGCCCGCCACCACGCCCAGCTAATTTTTGTATTTTTTTAGTAAAGACGGTATTTCACCGTGTTGGCCGGGCTGGTCTCGAACTCCTTAACTCAGGTGATCCGCCCACCTCGGCCTCCCAAAGTGTTGGGATTACAGGCGTGAGCCACCACATCTGACCTCAATTTAGTTTTAATTCAAATTTTTTTTTTTAATTTTTAGAGCCAGGGTCTTGCTCTGTCACCCAGGCTGGAGTACGCTGGTATCATTATAGCTCACTGCAGCCTCCACCCCCTGGGCTCAAGCAGTCTTCCTGTCTCAGCTACCTGAGTAGGACTACAGTTGCCTACCACCACATCTGGCTAAGTTTTTTCTTTTTTTTTTTTTTCTTTTTTTAAGACAAGGTCTCACTCTGTTACCCAGGCTGAAATGTAGTGGCACAATCACGGCTCACGTAGGTTCCACCTCCGAGGCTTAAGCAGTGCACCCACTTCAGCCTCCCACGTAGCTCGCACTAACAAGCATGAACAACCATACCTAGCTAATTTTTTTTAAATTTTTTAATTTTTTAATTTTTTTTCCTTTTTAAGACGGAGTCTCACTCTGTCGCCCAGGCTGGAATGCAACAGTGCAATCTCAGCTCACTGCAACCTCCGCCTCCCAGGTCAAGCAACTCTCCTGCCTCAGCCTTCAGGGTAGCTGGGATTACAGGCACTTGCCACCACGCCCAGCTAATTTTTGTATTTTTAGTAGAGACCAGGTTGATGCCTTTACATCTGAGTTTTTGCAAAAGTAGAGACCAGTGTTTTACCGTGTTGGCCAAGCTGGTCTTGAACTCCTGACCTCAGGTAATCCACCTGTCTTGGCCGCCTGAAGTGCTGGGATTACAGGTGTGAGCCACTACACCTGGCTCCTAGCTAATTTTTAAATTTTTTTGTAGAGGCAGGGTTTTCCTGTGATGCTTAGGCTAGTCTCGAACTCCTGGGTCCAAGTAATCCTCTCTCCTCAGCCTCCCAAAGTGCTGGAATTACACATGTGAGCTACTGTGCCTGGTCAGAAATATCTATTCAATTTGTGGCTTCTTTTCTTTCCTTTTTCTTTCTTTTTTTTTTTTTTTTTTAACAGGGATGGGGTCTTGCACAGCCTGGAGTGCAGTGGCTGTTTACAGGTGCAACCATGGTGCACTACAATCTTGAACTCCTAGGCTCAAGCAATCCCCCTGCCTCAGCCTCCTGAGTAGCTAAGATATAAGCAGGTGCCACCGCGATTGGTTTTGTGGCATTTTTTGTTGTTGTTTTTGTTTATTTGTTTGAGATGGAGTTTCACTCTTGTTGCCCAGGCTGGGGCGCAGTGGCACCATCTCGGCTCACTGCAACCTTCACCTCCCGGATTCAAACGATTCTCCTGCCTCAGCCTCCCTAGTAGCTGGGATTACAGGTGCCCACCAACACACCCAGCTAATTTTTTGTGTTTTTAGTAGAGACGGGGGTTTCACTATGTTGACCAGGCTGGTCTCGAACTCCTAACCTCAGGCAATCCACCCGCTTCGGCCTCCTGTGCTGGGATTACAGGGGTGAGCCACCGCACCTGGTTGGTGCTGTGACATTTTTATACTATGCTGCCCAGCTGTTAAAAGGAATGAAGCAAATCTGTACATAATAATCCCTGACTAGATCTCTAAGACTTAATGCTAAGCAAAATAGCAAGTAGTAGGATGATATATTATACTACCATAAATTTTATATAAATAAAAACACTCAGGTGTGCCATGCATACACTTACACACACACACACACACACACACTCACACCCTGTTACTGTTCAGTTAAATATATATATATGTAAGTGGATAGAGAAGGGCCTGATACAATATTTCCCAACCTTTCCAAGATAGTTTGTTACCTTGGGCCAGGAAGAGAGAGAAGGAAGATGGGGGTGGAAGTGGGGTATGATCTAAAGGGACTTTTGTCTTATTTATGACATTTTACATAGTATCCATGTACTGTTTGGCTAACAAAAGTGTAAAAGCTCCTTAAAATGTAATTACAACCTGAAAAAATAAGAACATGGGAGCTCTTGGGGAACTGTAGCAGGAGATGGGTTAGAATCCATGCTCCATGCGCCCTGGCAAAGGAATGTGTATTCATTGACTCCTTTTATAGCTCAGCTTTATTTTGTCTGGGGTCCTTCCTCTTTTTCAAAATAATTTTATTATTTTTTAATACTTTGTATCAATTCAGATAGCATGGAGGTTTATAAAGTGAAAATGAACTTACCTCCCCTCTTCACCTGAAACTACCTACCCTAAGGTAGTGTTAGTGCACATCCTTTTCCTGCGGAAATTCTGTGTTTTGGTATTATCTCCCACCCACCCAGTAAGCTGTGCTTCCATCTTCTTGTGATGAAAGCTCCTTCCTTTCTGGGAGAGGGAGGTCTTCATTTTGAAGCATCCGTGGAATGGTCTGCAGGCTTGCTTTGTGTCACCTCCTACCCAAGATCGTGATGTAGTAGGTCTGAAGTTCTACTTGGGCGTCTTCATTTTATAAAAAGTTCCCGTGGTGATTCTGGTGAACCAACAGAGGGTTAAGAGTCATTTATCTAGGGAGTAGCAGGGCAATCATAAATTGTGCCCATGCTGCTGCTTTGGGAATTATTTTTGGTAGCTGCTTTATGAGAATGATGAGCCTGTCAGCTTTATGGAAACATGCCTGAACTTAGATGGTCTGTTTTCTTCCAGGAATTTCACAGGACTTTTACTTTAGGTTATTTTCAGCATTTGTGTTTTTGTAACTAAATATTCAACATGGAACTGCTATTTGAGTCTGAGAAAGTGATCATGGATTCTTTTTTGAAAATGATGGAAATAAACAGTACATGGCAAACTTAGCTTGTAAACTCTGCCATTTCACATTGAAAATGGGTGGATATAGTAAAAATGACAGGTGATAAATCTTCACCAGTCAGAGTATCCTTGGGTCTTGATTTAAAATGCTTTTCCTCCCCCACAGCCTGACTTTTGTGCTTCATTTTAGTGTGTTTGCCTGAGATGTGAGCAAGAAATTCATGTGATAGATGTATCACATCTCCCTAAAATGTGTAAAACGAAGCTGTGCCCCGACCACCTAGGGCACATGTCAGGACCTCCTGAGGCTGTGTCATATCTTAAATTTGAGTAATCTTTCTCATATCTTAAATTTATGTTAAATTTTCTCTTATAGGTATTCTCATGGGAGCAGTTATAAAAATTATAGAGTTTAAAAAACTGGCGAATTGGAAGGTAGGTTTGCCCTTTGGTTGTTCTTAATTTTAGTAACATTGATGGTTATGCTGGCTTTTTTTTGGTAATTACTTGGCTATCAGTGGAGTTATTTATATTATTATATTATATACCCCATTAATTTAAAATTTTTTTTATTAGATACAGGCTGATGCCTTTACATCCGAGTTTTTGCAAAAGCATAAGTCTCATACTGTTTCAAGTGCACGTGGGAGCACCAATGTCATTTTGTTGTTGTTGTTATTATACTTGCATTTTTGTAATCCTAGGCTAACCTACTTTATTAGGCAGGAAAATTCTCTAATTAGCATTAAACATTAAATACTGTTTATTGCTCCCAATTCCATTCTGACAACTGAGGATAATAAAACATACTTGTCTGGTACTGTGAGACACAGTACTTCATATATTGTGGCTCATATTATCCTCATGACGGTCATGTGAGGTGGATTGTCTGGGTATTGTAATATCATCACCCCATTTTTACACATGAAAAAGGTGACACTCAGGGAGATTGGGATGTATTCAGTGTCACAGAGCTAGAAAGAAAGTGGCTGAGTGGAGTCTTGTGTCCAAACCCTCTGGCCTGAATATGCAGTGTTTTCTCCACTATACCACCCCGTCCTCAGTTTGCTAATATACATACCCTTGTGTTAAAGAGGTTATTAGAGTATGAACATCATCCTGGGATGCAAGTACTCATTGAAACTGGAATTTCAATATCAACTTGAACATCCATGTTGAGTAGGGTGAGATTAACAAGTATGCTACAAAATTTATTTTGTGGAGGGAAATAAGATTCATTTCAAAATAGTAAAGAATTATGTGGCTAAAATTGATCACATTTGAGCCCTTCCTACTTTGATGAAGCTCCTAGGTCCTAGGATTATTTGACCTGTGAAACTGTAGAGTATAAAATTAGCAAGACAAACCTTATAGCCTAACATAAAACACAATTTGAAGCTGTTATAAATAGTAGTAATGAAATATTTTATATATTAAATAAATTTTCAAAATGTGTATTGAACTTCGAAGAGTGATAGGACACACCTCTGCTGGGGAGGCCCCAATGGAGCACATTACATGTGAGATCTCTGCCTTCCTGCGACTTGGTTACATTTAACCACTCTAAGAGTGGGTCATGACTGAAGAGCCTTTTTCTACTCCTAGGCTGGATATAGCCTGATGTGTAGATTTTGCCCACTAACCCATTTTGTTTGATCTGATTTAAAAATCATTTGATCAAGACAGGGCATGGTGGTTCATGCCTATAATCCCAGCACTTTGGGAGGCCAAGGTGGGTGGATCGCCTGAGCCCAGGAGCTTGAGGCCAGCCTGGGCAACATGGTGAAACTGTGTCTCTACAAAAATACAAAAAAATAAAAAATAAATGATCAAAATTTGAATTGACTGTAAAACAATTAAAAATTGTTAGATTTTGGCCAGGTGTGGTGGCTCATGCCTGTAAACCCAGAACTTTGAGAGGCCAAATCGTGTGGATCATCTGAGGTCAGGAGTTTGAGACCAGCCCGGCCAACACGGTGAAACCTTGTCTCTACTAAAAATACAAAAAATTAGCTGGGCGTGGTGGCACATACCTGTAGTCCCAGCTACTTGGGAGGCTGAGGCACAAGAATCACTTGAACCTGGGAGGTGGAGGTTGCAGTGAGCCAAGATTGAGCCACCGCACTCCAGCCTGGGTGACAGAGTGAGGCTCCATCTCAAAAAAAAAAAAAAAAAGTTAGATTTTAAAATATTACCAGTCTATATAAAATTCTGGAAATTTTACATAAAATTCAGAACTTCTAGCTTCTCTTGGAAAAGCAGAAGCTCTCTTAACACTAGGTCCAGCAGTGTTCAGAGACACTGAGCAGAGGGGCTTTTCTTCCGGGTCATGCAGTATGGCCCCAAGAAACCTTTGCTTGTGACCCCTGCTGTAAGCAGTGGGAGTAGGGGAACGGGAGGTGATCTTTCACTTCTAGTTTTATATGCATCATTGTTACTGAATTTTTGTTTTCCAACAGATGTTACTTTTCAAGATAAAATAATAGAATGTATTTAACAGTACAGACCATGAAACAAGTTAGGTGATGGATGTGATAAAGTGCCTGAAGTGTCATCCAGATAACCAGTGCTTGATCTCAGAAAAGAAGGCTAGATTGGGGATGCCAGCATGTACCAGTGGTCCCACCTACTTGGGAGGCTGAGGCAGGAGGATTGCTTGAGCCCAGAAGTTTGAGGCTGCAGTGAGTTATAATTGCACCACTGCAGTCCAGCCTGGGTAACAGAGCAAGACCCTGTCTCTTAAAAAAAAAAAAAAAGATTGGGGCAGGCTTCCTTTAGGAGCCTGCATTTGTGGAGAGTCAGATGAGAAGCAGGATATCTGCCTGGAAACCAGATGTACAGGGAGCAGTCGGAAGTCAGAAAAACAAGAGGAGCTGGTAGTTTCTTTCCCTGAAGTTCTGATTCCAAACTGACCTGCTGGGTCTGCATTCTACCTGTATTATCATGTGCTTAATATTTTTCTATTAACTTGCTTTTTAAATATATATATATTATTTATTTGTTTATTACTTTCTTTTTTTGACACAGAGTCTCGCTCAGTTGTCCAGGCTAGAGTGCAGTGGTGCAATCTCGGCTCATGGCAACCTCTGCCTCCCGGGTTCAAATGATTCTTCTGTCTCAGCCTTCTGAGTAGCTAGGCAGGAGAACGGGCGTGTGCCACCGTGCCCGGCTAATTTTTGTACTTTTAGTAGAGACAGGGTCTCACCTTGTTAGCCAGGCTGGTCTCAAACTCCTGACCTTAAGTGATCTACCCACGTTTTCCTCCCTAAGTGCTGGGATCACAGGTGTGAGCCACTGTGCCTGGGTGTGGCTAATTTTTTTTAAAAAATTTTGTAGAGACACGATGTCACTATGCTGCTCAGACTGATCTCAAACTCCTGAGCTCATGTGATCCTCCCACCTTGGCCTCCCAAAGTTTTAGGATTACAGGATTGAGCCACCGTGCCTGGCCTATATATTTATTTTCTTATTTTGTTTTCTTTTTTTTTTTTTTTTTTTTGCGGGGGCTTGGCGGGGAGTGGACAGAGTCTCACTGTGTTACCCAGGCTGGAGTGCAATGGCGTGGTCTCAGCTCACTGCAACCTCCGCCTCCCAGGTTCAAGCAGTTCTCCTGCCTCAGCTTCCTGAGTAGGTAGGATTACAGGTGCCTGTCACCACACCCAGCTAATTTTTGTATTTTTAGTAGAGACAAGGTTTCACCAAGTTGGCCAGGCTGGTCTCGAACTCCTGACCTCGTGATCCATCCACCTTGGCCTCCCAAAGTGCTGGGATTACAGGCATGGGCCACCACGCCTGGCCATGTTTATTTTCAAGGCAATGTTACAGTACTATTTCCATTCAGAAACTAATATTGTTTTGTAAACATGATAAAAATGAAGTAGTACAGATGCCTGCTGAAGCATCAAAGGTCAAGTCTGCTCTCTGTAGAGGGAGATCAGCACGTTAGAGCCCTTAGAGGCGGTATTGCCATCCTAAGGTGTCTTGGATTTATTTGGACCTCAAGAAATAATCAAAAGGGGCTGTCTCAATCCGTGAGGTCAGTGGTATTTGACACACACTGCTCAAGTGCCACCTAAAATCACCTCAGACCATTTTGTGGGAGCCATTGCCAAAAGGAACTATAACACTATTTCCCTGAAAGGCCGTGTGTTCATAAGGGCTGCAGTAACAAATTACCACAAACTAAGTGGCTTAAAATAACAGAGATTCGTTGTCTCACAGTTCTGGAGGCCAGAAGTGAGAAGTCAAGGTATCAGCAGGACCGAGTTCCCTCCCAAAGACTCTAGAAAATAATTCTTCATTGCATCTCCCAGCTTCTGGTGGCCCAGGTTTTCCTTGGCTTGTGGCCGCATGGCTCCTGTCTTTGTCTCTGTGCTCACGTGGGCTTCTTCTACACGTCTCTGTGTGCCTCGTTCTGTCTCTTACAAGTTGATGTTTGCTGCCTTTGGCCTTCCCTTATCCAGCGTAAGGTCATCTAGATCCTTACCTTCATTAGATCTGCAGAGACCCTATTTCCAAGTAAGGTCACATTCTGAGATTCCTAGTGGACAGGAATTGGGGTTGGGGTTGGGGGACACTATGTAACCCCACTATAGGTAGATTCTCCTTTTTCCCAGAGTGGGAGGGGTAGTTTTTGTACCTCCAAAAGGCTGTATATAGTGGTCCTGCTGCACAGATCCTGAGAATAGGTTGCCCCACAAAACACAGAGCTCGGCTCATTTCTTTTCACATAGTCCCAGTCTGAATCATGAGCTTGTTGTACATGCTGCTATTTTAAGACTTAATAAGGCATTTCAGAAGTCATCATTTGCTTCTATTTTGAGCCTTTTTTGAATTTTTTTAGTCTTTGTGGTAACAGCTGTACATTTGTAAGAATACATTTAGGCATTCTTTGGAATAGGGATTTTGACAAGAAATCAGACTGTCAAAATTGTGACATGGGAAAATATTCATATGAAAAAGGGCCTGATTTTGCATTTTTAAAAAGACTATGTATTACACATAACCGTTGTGGGCTTGAGGACCAATATATATTTCCCCCAAATTCTGCCAACAACTAGAGAGATATTCTAATAATATAGAAAATGAAATTGTTATTGTTTCATCCCTCCAAAGTTGGCTATATTCTGGAAACACCATTCATAATGGCACTTAATAATCAAATCTGGAAGCAAGGTGCAATGGTTTGGGCGTTTGTCTCCCTAAACCTCATGTTGAAATTTGATTCCAGTGTTGGAAGTGTTTGGGTCATGGGGGTGGACCCTCATGGATAGACTGATGCCCTTGCTGGGGGAGGGAGGTGCATGAGTTCTTGCTGTGTTCGTTCCCTATACAGCTGATTGTTAAAAAGAGCCTGGTCCCACGCCCACCCCCGCTTTCTTCCTCTCTTGCCATGGATCTCTGCACACTCTGGCTCCCCTTCTCTTCCCCCATGAGTAGAAGCAGCCTAAGGTTCTTATCAGATACCCAGTCTTGAACTTTTCCAGACGGCAGAATCATGAGCCAAATAAATGTTTTTCCTTTGTAAATTACCCAGCCTCAGGTGTTCTTTTATAGCAAGACACATGGTAAGGGGCTGTCTTTGTAGCCAAGTCTCAAGTCGAAAGAGCATCCAGTGGGGACTGTTTCATCACATCAGACTTTGGAAAATAGCACAGTTGTCTGTGATAAGCAGAAAGAAGGCAGAGCTATTTTAACCATGTGTAGGGTTTCCTGTTCCTCTGAGTGGATTGTTTTAGGATTTGCCGTTACCTTTTTCCCGGAGGAATTCCAGCTTGTAGACTTGTTTTTGAAAGTATGCAACCAGAATTGAAATTTTCTAGATTCAGATTAATTTTCTTTCTGTACTAAGGAATAAAAAACATACTACTCTGTGTTTGGAAGCAGTTTGTTGTGCTATTTCTTTTCGCCGATCACCTGTAAAATCCTTGTCTTGACCAGGTGTGGTGGCTCATGCCTGTAATCCCAGCATTTTGGGAAGCTGAGGTGGGAGGATTGCTTGAGGTTAGGACTTTGAGACCAGCCTGGGCAACACAGCAGACCCTATATCTAAAAAAAAGAAAAAAAAAATAGCCTGGCATGGTAGCACACACATGTAGTCCCAGCTACTCAGGAGGCTGAAGTGAGAGGATCACTGGAGTCCAGGAGGTTGAGGCTGCAGGGAGCTGTGATTGCACCACTGCACTTCAGCCTGGGCAACAGAGCAAGACTCTGTCTCAAAATAATAATAATAATGATAAAAATAATAAAATGCAGTTTCTTTTTTTTTTTTTTTTTTTTTTTGGGTGGGGGAATCTCTTATTCTGCTTAATTTTATTATCAGGTAGTTATTTAAACATTATACGTTTCCATTAGGCCAGGCCCTGAAAGAAGAATTATTTTGGCTCTTTATTGATGAATTTATTTCTTAATTACACAAATTCCATGCCTCTTAAGATTCCCATTTTCTATTTACAGGAAGAAGAAATGTTTCGTCCAAACATGTTTTTCCTCCTCCTGCTTCCCCCTATTATCTTTGAGTCTGGATATTCATTACACAAGGTGAGACTCAGGCCCACATTGGTGCTTTGGTCTGGACAGTTTCTCATGTTTGTAAAGCAAGTTCCTTAAAAGCTTGGGTGTTAGCTCTGCTTCTTCCTGGTTGTGCTCAGTGGAAGCTGGACTGCAGTGCCTGAATTCTGGAGAGGACTAGACATGATCAATTGGCTGCTTTATTGGTTTCAGGCAGTGTGGCTCACTGAGCCAGTGTTTGCCATAAATGGGTGCTTTGCCCAGAAAGATGGCTGAAGTGATGTTAAGTGGCTCACAGATGATGCATTGACTCGTCTTCCTGGACACAGACTGATAGATGTAAAGAGGGTAGACTGTGTCCTGGGATGACAGGGACATGTGCCCCAGGGCTTTTGTTTCTTTCAGCTCCCCCACTGGCGGGTTTCTAACCTCCTCAGGCCCATCCATCCTTTCTTGTCTCCCTCTCCGTGTCCTCCCCTGGCCTCAGACCCCAGCTTGATATTCCCCTTCATCCCTCAACCTCTATCTCTTCTCGCCCACTCTCTGGTCCAGCCTTCCTAGTCCCACAGTTGCCTGCCCATCCTTGCCTCCCTGCCTTGGCGAGCAGTGGCACTGGCCCCTACCCACTTCTCTGCTTTGGCTTGGCCTTGATGGCCATTGCCTTGCAACTCCCAGTGTGAAGTGCTGTTTTTGTTTTTTGAAATGGAGTCTCGCTCTGTCACCCAGGCTGGAGTGCAGTGGCATGATCTCGGCTCACTGCAACCTCCGCCTCATGGGTTCAATCAGTTATTCTGCCTCAGACTCCTGAGTAGCTGGGATTACAGGCACACGCCACCATGTCCAGCTAATTTTTGTGTTTTTAGTGGACACGAGGTTTTACCATGTTGGCCAGGCTGGTCTCAAAACTCCTGTCCTCAAGTGATCTGCCCACCTCAGCCTCCCAAAGTGCTGGGATTACAGGCGTGAGCCACCGCGCCCGGCCCCTAGTGTGAGTCTTTCTGCCTGGGCGGGAGCTTCTCACTTTTAAGCCTGTTTGTGTCTGTGCGTGGTATTTTCCTTGTCTGTGAGTTTTCTTTAAACATAAATGTATTTAAGTTTTAAAATAAAGTGATTCAACTTAAAATACTAGTATTAATAATACAACAGCTATTTTGTGAATGTGATTTTTTAAAAACCTGAAGATTGGAAAGTTTAGGCCAGCCCTTGGAGAGAGGAAAGCCAGAGACACAATACAGATCTAATCATGCGCTGCCCCCTACAGGTTTCTTTTTGGTAAAGTAAAAACCAAAAACCCCAAAACCCTACCTCCCGGAGTGCTTTGAGATTCACACTAGATGAAAGAATGTAGGCAAAGCACCACCCACCACACTAAATAAATGGAGTGCTGCTGCTTGTTATTAATGATAAAAATGTTATCTATTATTAATAACAATACCACCTCCAGTAGTAGTAATAATAATTTATTAAACTTAATAGGCCCAGTGGCTCATGCCTGTAATCCCAGCAATTTGAGAGGCCGAGGTGGGTGGATCACTTGAGGCCAGGAATTCAAGACCAGTCTGGCCAACATGGCGAAACCCCATCTCTACTAAAAATACAAAAACTAGTTGGTCGTGGTGGTGCGTGCCTGTAATCCCAGCTACTCCGGAGGCTGAAGCATGAGAATCATGAGAATCGTTTGAACTCAGGAGGTGGAGCTTGCAGTGAGCTGAGATCACGCCACTGCACTCCAGCCTGGGTGATAGAGGGAGACTTTGTCTCAAAAATAAGTAAACAAAAATAAACTTAATTTGTTGTTGACATGGTATAAAATAAATAAATAAATAATTTTTAAAAAATGGGTTAGATTTGTCTAGAAATTTTTGGTAAAAACATAGAAATTAAGTCTCTAATTTTCCTGTACTGAAACAAAAATATATTTAGATGTTCAGCCCAGATTTTTTTAAAGTTATTATTTTATTGTACATCTATCCAAAGAAAAAGTGAAAAGGAAGTTTAATGCAAAAAATATTCCCAAGTTTTAGAAACTGTTACTGACATCAGATAATTTTTAACAAGGAAACATAAGTTGAAGGTCACCATGTCTTTCTTTCACTTTGTAAACAAATCTTAACTGTAAGCAGATTATGAAAATATTTCAAAACATGCTGAGGAAATTGACTTGATTTTGACTTAAAAACATGACATTTTGAATATTAGAGAATGTAAAGTTTTTATTTTCTATTTTTTTTTTTTAGAGGGAAGGGAGAGAAACTTATTCAAAATTTGAGGAAAGTAATAGTTTTTTAGAAAAACATTTTGTTGAAGATGACTTTCCAGCAGATAATGTGACAATTTATATGAAAGGGACTTATAGGATTATGAAATGCTAATTCTGAAACTTCTGTCTACTTTCTACCCTGCCCCAAAGATGACAGGAAGTAAAGTTGGAATATTTTATTTTAATATTGTGATATTTGCTAATGTAAATTTGGACTTAGAATACAGATTTCAGTAAGATTATCATCATTTGATATGCATTAGCTAGGCAGCAACTGGTTCTTTGAATTGTAAATATTACACAAATCATAGGATGTTAATTATGTCAAAGAGAAACAGTAAATTTGCTTTATCTAGCAGAGGGAAGTTCTTGTAGTGTGATAACTTTAATTTGGTTAATTTCAAGATCCAGATTAATATTAACCAGGTATATAAATTATATCAACATTAGATCTCTGCAAACAGGTCAAAACTGATTAATCTTTTTGTTTGTTTGTTTGAGATGGAGTTTTGCTCATTACCCAGGCTGGAGTGCAATGGTGCGATCTCGGCTCACTGCAACCGTGGCCTCCCGGGTTCAAGCGATTCTTCTGCCTCAGCCTCCCAAGTAGCTGGGATTACAGGTGCCCACCAGCACACCGGCTAATTTTGTATTTTTAGTAGAAATGGGGTTTCTCCATGTTGGTCAGGTTGGTCTCGAACTCCTGACCTTAGGTGATCCACCCGCCTTGGCCTCTCAAAGTGCTGGGATTACAGGGTTGGCCACTGAGCCCAGCCTAATCTGTTTTTAAATAACAAAAGAAAACAGCGATTTGCAAAGAGAAACTCATAGATTGAAAGCCCTTTGTTTTGAAAAACCAAATCATTGTGTTTGCCTTGAGTTATTTTAAATTCTTTGTGCAGTAAAGATTGATATGCCAAATAAAGGAATTGAATGTCAAATTATAGGCAGCCAAGTCAAAATTGCAGCTTCTAGGAGGTAGGCTTAGTGGGGCAGTCAGTGTTCAGCTGAGGACACTCTTTCACGAGTGGGCTTTAAAATAGCAGGTCCTAATGTCCCTGGTTTGGCGATTTCTGAGTTGAAAACAAGAATCTTGTTCACACCCACAATCGGGAGTGATTAAAGCCTCTTGGTAACTCCTAAGTGGAGTCCACAGGGTTATGATAACTAGCTTAATTTCCTTAATTTTATGGAAATTTGAAAGATGTTACCATGCTGCTTGGACTTGAATATTTTCTCTTAAATGGTGTGAAGTATAGATAGAAACATTTTATCTGTCGTAGTTAATGATGATACTAACAGAGTGAAGTAAAATTGTTTAAAAGACCTGGCCAGGAAAAAGGAATATCTGATAGTGTATCTTGGTATCCTAATTGTGTGGACTTTGGACGTGAAACAGTTAATTCCGTCAGTGCCTGTCTGTTGGGCATCCTCCATCTGAGGGACATTATGTCAGGGACTGTGTTGTGCAAAAGCAGATGTGGTCATTGCCCAGAATGAGCCTGCAGCCTCATGGGAAAATCAGACATCAGTTACATAAATAAGTGCAAAATTGCAGTCTTGTCAACCGCTACAAGGGAGGGTGACTGTGCACTGAGAGCATAGACTAGGATCTGAGCTGGGAGCTGGCTGAGGGATCAGGAAGAGTTGAAATGTCCCGAGATCTTGGGATGATGAAAGCTTAACAAGCAAAGAGGGAGCACAACCCGCTCGAAGCCACTAGTGGGACTGGAACCCAGAGAACAAAGGCGAGCATGGTGCCAGATGAGCCCAGAGGCCTCCCCAGGGGTCGAGTCATCCAGGGTGGGGTCTAGCTGCATTTAAGTGGAAGTAGGGGTCCAGGTGAAGGCAGTACAATCAGATTTGTCTTTTGGGAGGACCATTCTGGAAGGACTGGAGAGTGGAGGGAAAGGGGCCCGGAGGGGTTGAGGAGACTTGTGTGAAGCTCTGCAGTGTTCCAGATGAAAGATGATGTGAGTGACGGGACACTGCAGTAGGTGCAGGGGTGCAGGAAGACTCCCAGGCTCCCAGCTTGCCACACAGGATGGGCAGTGGTACCTTTCACAGAGAGTCAAGTCAGCCGAGAGGGCCAGGTGTGCGGGCCATGACTTCACTGACAGGAATGGCTTTTCTAATCGTTTCCCTGATTTCTGCTCTTTCAAACAGGGTAACTTCTTTCAAAATATTGGTTCCATCACCCTGTTTGCTGTTTTTGGGACGGCAATATCTGCTTTTGTAGTAGGTGGAGGAATTTATTTTCTGGGTCAGGTAAGAAAATCATCTTTGAAACACTTTGAAAGTCTTACATTCTTAGAGCTAGTGCAGGGAGGTGGGAAGGTGAAGTGGGGCCACTTGGTGGGGCCTGGGTTTCACCCTTAGGGTAAATTCCTTCTGGAAGGAAATCCTAGCTTCATATGAGGCACAGTAGAGGCATGCTAAATTGTTTCAAAGTGTCCTGCAAGACCTTTGGTATCTGGAATTGAGTAAATCTTTTCCATAATCCCCCCCCAAAGTATTTTATTTTATTTGCAAACCAATACTGTCTTAAATTAGAATATCTAAAAATAAAGCCAAATATATGCCATCAAGAACTTCAAACAGTTGTCAGGTAGACTGAATTGGGATTGAATGCTGTTTTTTGATAAAAATTTGCATTTTAAAAATCAGAGATGTGCTTTTCTGCTGGCATTGGAGAAATAATAAAATCAAAGGTGATTCTGAATCTGTTCACTCAATTCTAAGCTGTCTACCTGTAGAATTATATACTCTGGATTTTCCACAATTGCTAAACCACTTCCCAGTGACATCAGTTGGATGGTCTCTACTTTAGACTTCAAATTAATTCAAATTAATTTAGACCAAACATCCCTAGGAAGGTAGTATCTGTAGTTTTGTACTGTGCATGTCCATGCATGTCACATTCTTTTCCTTTATTGTCAGTTGCAGAAAGTTTGCCTGTCCCAGTTCTGAAAATTAAGTTGAGGGTCAGGTGTCTGGGTGACAGGCAGATTTCTTTAACACATGTCAGCTGCTTTCTTCTCTCGATAGCCAAAGCCCATTCCATCGAATTTTCACCTATATTGCAGCTTTGATGGCACCAGAGTAAGTCTGTCTGTCATGCAGCTTTCTTCATTGCTCAGTTTCTAGTATTAAATAAGAATAAACTTAAGGAAACTACAGTTAATTGGGCTTGAAGAATGTAGCATTCTTTTCCATACTTTCATTGCATGCTGATGGAATGCATGTTTCAACTAAAGCTTAGGAGCCTTCTTTATTTTTCAAGTGGTTTGGGAACTGAAGATTAATGTCCTTATTAGTTTTAACAAAGCACTAATGGACATTTAAATCTTCTTGGCTGTTCTCCAGGGGTTTTTTTTGTGTCTGTGTGTTTGTGTGTTTTATTTTACAGGCTGATGTAATCTCTAAACTCAACATGACAGACAGGTAAATCCTTCATACTGTAACACCCATGCGACTGCTTTTCAGACAGGGGAAATTTTTCTCCACATTGCTTCCTGGGTGTGGTACTGTTCTATTCTCTCTCTGTATATTTATTTTTGGTAAGGATTTCTGCCATAGAATCTTACTCTGAATTGATTTGTATCTCTGAAATGAATCAAAACTATACTAAAGACTTTTGAAGATCCCTAGTCGGGCATTGCTGATTGGAATGATACAGTTTAAGCTTGGGAGGGAGTAACTCTGCTCAGCTAACTGCCCTGCCCATGTGCACACATACACTGTACCATTGTCTTCTTATTATTTCCAAGACTTCAGTCGCCATAACAAAAAGTTGTCTTCTTGATAGTTTAGAGATGGAGCGGGGAGTGACAGAGAAACTTTCCTCTAGGATTGCCACCAAACCTGCGGTGGGGGAAGCAGGGCCAGGACCTCTGTTGTGGATATTGTGGAAAGCCCTTCCATCTGAAACCACTCCCGTGAGCACGTCCCATGAGCCCTGTCCAGAAATTCCCAGAATTGCATAGTGAGAAGCAGCCTCACTAGGTTGAGGCAGGTGTCTCTCAGAAGGTACCAGATCTAGTGCTGAAAAAGCACCCATGCAGAGCATCGTCTGGATTCCCCCTTCTGAGAGTAGACAGCCTTGCTCAGTGTGTCTGTGTTTGGTCTTGCGGCATGGCTGAGGAGCTGGGCAGCAGGGCCACATGTTCGTCCCCAGATCCTTGCCATCTGGCCAGTCAGAGCTTTCAGGATTTGGCAGCAGTTTAGCAACTTAGGACTAGAATCTGGGAACCCTTTTCATGGAAACTGTGTCTCTGATAACAAGTCCAATCCTATTTCCACCTCCACTCACCACCCACCCCAGCCCAGGACAACAATTTTGGAGCTTATGTTGAAAGACAGTTTTGATACATAAACAAGTAGTCCTATTTCATGGGAGCTGGAAATAAAGCAGAACTGATGTCCTGTGTTTGGTAGGTGTTTTGCAAATAATAAGAAATGCCCAGTAAAGGAAGGTATCACAGTATTCAAATCTTCCACTTGTTTTGGGGACAGCTGGTTAGAGATACAGACAATGCTGGATAACTTCCTGTGAAGTTGAATTGAATCAGTGGTTGGAATGTTCAGGTGAAGGACAGGAAAATAATTGCCCTGTAGACATACTGACTTAGAGCCAGGTAGTGTTTTCCTCTCCATGTGCAGAAGCTTCCTTGGCTGTTAGAAAGTGACAGTCCCACGGATGGGGACTGCTCTGGGGTCGCAAACCCGCACAGCTGCAGGGCCTGGCAGAGCACTTAAGAGAGGAAAGCTGGCCAGCTGTGAGTCTAGCGGTGGGGCAGCAGCCAGTGGGAGAACACACCCTGTATGAAGGGACAGCCACTTCTCAGTGCCAACTCATGATTACCATGTGGAAATCTGGGCCCAGAATTGGTGGCTATTTTAAATAATTTTTCTTTCAAAACGAGGCTAGGTTTCTAGATTTTTGTAGGGAATTTTCCAGTTTTCAAATGTTGACAACTTGCTCAATTTTTCACAAACGCCATGCAGATCAAACAAGAGAGCCACAGACTATCTTTTGCAACCTCTGCACTGTAGAAAACACAAAAGTAACTTTGTTGCACATGTTTCGTTTTGTTCTGGTGATATCTTGCTGGAGAGAGATTTCACTCTTAGAGAAACTGAATTATTTCACTGCCTTTGTCCATTTCTTTTTCATTTTGTTGATGTTGCTATCTTTTGGGGTTATGGAATAAAGAAAGTACATTTTTAAGTTGAACTTCTGGCATTTAAAAGGCGAGGTCCTAAAGAAGTGAAGTGGAATAGCTGACAGCCAGGTGAAGTGATCCTCTTTCCATACAGACCTCTCAATGATTGAACAGTTTGTATTTCAGACTTTTCATCTTCACTGTCAGAAATACTCTGCCTCCATTTAGATTCCCAAGCAAACTAAATATGTAACGTGATTTATACAAAGCATTTCCCCCAACCTTTTGTTTGTTTTGTTTTTTCAGTTAATTTAGAAAGTTTATTTTGCCAAGGTTGAGGACACGCACCCGTGACACAGCCTCAGAAGGTTCTGATGACATGTACCCAAGATGGTCAGAGCAGTTTGGTTTTATACATTTTAGGGACACATGAGACATCATTCGACTTATGTAAGATGAACGTTGCCCCAACCTTTCACTATGAAACATTTAAACATACAGAAAAGGTGAAGCATTGTACAATGAATACCCATAAACAAATTTAAAAAAAAATAAAATAAAAAGTATATCCTGCAGGGGTAGGAGAGTCATAGGACAGGGAACCTGGGAGCCTGGGCTGGGCCTGCACGTCACTGAGGCTGGAGTATAGTGGCATGATCACAGCTCGCTGTAGTCTCAAACTCCTGAGCTCAAGCTATCCTCCTGCCTCAGCCTCCCGAGTAGCTCGGACTACAGGTGTGTGGTACCACTTCCAGCTAATTTGTGTGTGTGGAGGTGGGGTTCTCTATATTGCCCAGGCTGGTCCTGAACTCCTGAGCTCAAGCCATCCTCCCACCTCAGCCTCCCAAAGTGTTGGGATTACAGACGTGAGCCACTGTGCCCGGCCCAGGATACACTTTTTAGACATTGTCCTCCTTCCTTCACGGCCTCTGGTGATGTGGCTGTGGTTGATGAGAGTGGGAATAAAAGAGCAACCAGAAGCTCTGTCTAGGTTGTGGTGCACGGGCCTGGGGACCAGCTACCAACAAAATAGGATCTCCCAGATGGGCAGTTGTTTAGTGGAGTTACCTTCCCTTTCCTGCTTCCCTTCCTTCTTCCCGCCTGCCTGCCTGCTTGCCTTCTGCAAGTGTCTCTGGGCCATACCCAGTACAGACCCTGGGAATTCACCCATGACGAAAACCCAGCGTCCACTTCCTTGGAGCTCACAGGCCTGTGATGACCTCTGTGAGGACAGGCAAAGTCTGGGAACTGAATCCTCAGCCTGGGATCCGGAGGCACTCTGGTTTAATGCACATGAATCACATTCACAGGCAGCTACCATGGAAACCAGAGGCCAAATGATTGACTTCTGAAGAGACCTGTACCTGGCAAGGCAGCCAGGCATTTCCTCAGTCAGCTCTCCTCTCCCTGACCCTGCAGCCAAAAGATCACCCATCGAAGGCTGCTCAGGCCGAGCATCCTCTTCCCCCTAGACCCAGGCTTGGTGAGGGTGGGTCATCTCTGGCTAATGACTGACACAGGCTGGGAACCTGGGAGCCTGGGCTGGGCCTGCACTTCACTGAGGCTGGAGTATAGTGCTCAGGCAGTCGTCTCTGGCTAATGACTGACACAGACTGGCCCTTGGGGGCTCCATGTTTTGGCTGGTGTTGTGGAAGGGGGCAGACCCACCATTCTGCTGCCCTGGAAAGAAAGTTGCACCAGGCATGGCACAGAGGCTTGTGGGAAAATCACCAAAGGGCAGGGAGAGTGAATTGTCCAGGCTCATGTGGCCCACGAGGCCCCTTGAGGGAGCTGGTCCTGCCTCCCTTGCCAGCTTCCTATGGCTCCTGCCACTCGCCCCACCCCCGCCACCACATGCACCTTCCTTCTGTTCCTCAGGCAGCAGGCTTTCTCTCACCTCAGGAGTCACTTGCTGTCACCTCTGCCTGCAGCTCTTGGCCTGGCCAACTGCTGCTTAACATGTAGGTTCTTGCTTACATGTGTCATCCTTTCAGAGAGGCCTCTCCAGAACCCCCCTATCTAAGTGGCTCCCACACGCACACCCACACCCACACCCACACCCCACCTTCTCACGTCACCTCGATTGATTTCCCGGGTCACACTTGCTGTTGTCTGAATTTCCCTTCATCTCTGGGTATTGCTGTATCTACTATTGGGGGGAGGAGTACCAACTCTGGGCAGATAGCCTGACTCTGCCACTTGTTAGCTGAGTGACCTTGAACAAGTTACTTCATCATCCCGTTGTCCCTCGATTTTCTCCTCTGTCATCGGGGCAGTAGTAGCAGTCTCTCATACAGTCACTGACTGGATTGTTGAGTCACCGTATGTGACGTGCTTAGAACAGTGCCGGCCGTGGTAGCCTCCATGCCTGAAACATGTTAGACAATCAGCACATATCTGCTGGGGGTGATAAGCTCTTCACAGGGACTGCCAGTGAGGTCACTGGCCCAGTTAGGAGATGGCCTCAGTGTTTCTATCGGCTGTCCATGCCACTCACCCCCAAAGCACACTGGGGTTACTCCTGGTTTTTGACACTTTCTTAGATGTTGCAAATCTGAGTGCAGGCTGGGATTGGTCACAGACAGCACTCCAAGGGGCTGGTGGCAAGGGGCAGAGCAGAGGTCAGATGCAGGAGTTCATGGGCCATTTGACTCCAGCTGCTCTGACCTGTGGAACTGGGCGGTATATAATAAATATATCTAAGCAAAAGTCTCTCTTCCGTCATTGGTCAAAGTCAAGTCTCTGTGTTGACAGTAGAAAACCAGGCCATTCCTAACAACTCAATTTAGAGTGGGCCTTTCACACTCCACCCACAATGTCAACAGCAGATAAGTGGGAAAAAATATGCTACCTTCTATAGTTACTTCAGCTCTAGTGTGTAGTTTTGCTTTCTGTTAAATATGGCCTTTGACTTTAATGCTTTAATATGTGGACTGGGTGACACACATTACAGAATCTCCCCTTCCCTCTGTCTCTTACAGTTTTGCGTTTGGCTCCCTAATATCTGCTGTTGATCCAGTGGCCACTATTGCTATTTTCAATGCACTTCATGTGGACCCAGTGCTCAACATGCTGGTCTTTGGAGAAAGTATTCTCAACGATGCAGTCTCCATCGTTCTGACCAAGTAAGTATGGGGCAGAGAACAGACTTTGTTCATGTGACAGAACTAAAGATCCTTGTAATGAAGGGGCAGATATTTCCACGCAGCATGTGTACAGTTGCTTGTCCTCTGGGTGATCAGTTCACCCACTGTCTTTCTCCATCTTTCTGTCCTGACAAGCCTTGATGTGCTGCAAGAATATGGTCAGGTTCCAGGGGTGGTTAAAAGAGCAGAGTCCCCCTTTTTTTTTGAGACAGGGTCTCGCTCTGTCACCCAAGCTGGAGTACAGTGGCTCCATCACAGTTCACCGCAGCCTCAACCTCCTGGGTTCAAGTGATCCTCCCACCTCAGCCTCCCGAGTAGCTGGGACTTACAGGCACCTGCCACCATGCCCAGCTAATTTTTAAAAAAGTTTTTGTAGAGACAGGGTTTCACCATGTTGCCCAGGCTGGTCTTGAACCCCTGGGCTCAAGCAGTTTGCCCACCTCAGCCTCCCAAGGTGCTGGGATTATAGGTGTGAACCATTGCTCCTGGCTGTGCCCACCTTTTTTGGCCTACCTTTTAGTAGCAGTTTCTGAGCCCAGCTTCTCAACATCACTGAGGGTGCTTATTAAGTGTGACATTCCTCGGCCCCACCCTCAGAGCCTTCTGATTCATTTGGTCTGGGGTGAGTCCCAAGACCATGGGTTTTTAATAAGTTCCCCAGATATGATGAAGTGGCCTGTTGAGGGGTCAATGTTCAGGCAACATCATTGGAGACAAAAGCAGTAGACAGAGGCCCCACTAACTGTTGCATGTCACCTTCCTTTTCACAACTTTAAAATAAGGTAGGAATGCTGATAGGTGCCCTGCCTTAAGATGCTATTGTGTAAACGCTGCTTTGGAAACTGCAATTTGTTTTCAAATAGTTGTTGGTATTACTGCCCTAATTGATGGGATCTGAGAAGTTAATGATGAATAATAAAATGTCAAGAAGTCATTGGGGGCCAGGCGCAGTGGCTCAGTCCTGTAATCCCAGCACTTTGGAAGGCCGAGGTGGGTGGATCCTCTGAGGTCAGGAGTTCAAGACCAGCCTGGCCAACATGGTGAAACCCTGTTTCTACTAAAAATACAAAAATTAGCTGGGCATGGTGGCAGGTGCCTGTAATCGCAGCTACTCCGGAGGCTGAGGCAGGAGAATCACTTGAAACTGGGAGGCGGAGGTTGCAGTGAGCTGAGATCACACCACTGGATTCCAGCCTGGTGACAGAGCGAGACTCCGTCTCAAAAAAAAAAAAAAGAAAAAAAAATTTTAGCTGGGTGTCATGTCACATGCCTGAGCTATGATGGAGCCATTGCAGTCCAACCTGGGCAACAGAGTGAGACCCTGTCTTAAAAACAAAACAAAATCATTGGGAAAAGGAAATGCATTTAAGATAATCTCAAATATATTTTTCTGATGCAGGGATAGTTCCTTGAACTCTGCATTTTTTGGTGGTTGTTAACATGCAGTCAAGAAACCCAAAGAATTTTGCCAAAACACAGAAAAGGCACAGACAAAGCAGTTGAAGGAAGCCAGGCATGGTGGCTCATGCCTGTAATTCCAGCTACTCCGAAGGCTGAGGTTAGAGGATCATTTGAACCCAGATGTTTGAGCTCAGTCTGGACAACATAGCAAGACCCCATTCTCCCACCTCCCTGCAAAAAACTCCAAAGCAAGTGGAGAAAAGAGCCCTGGATAGTGTATCAAAAATGAGCTAAGAGAACGTTAGAGGCCAAACTGTGTTCTGTTAGATAATAGAATTTCCATTTAGCTGAATACTGACTTACTGCCTTTGCTAAAGCATAACCACTCTGTGTAGTTGGCATTTTCTTAAAAGTTTTTTTATAGACTATATTCAGAATTTTTATGTTGGAATAAAATGCCTCAGCCTAGGACTAAAATTGAGGACTGAATAGTTAAATAAGATATTACAGGGCCGGGCACAGTGGCTCACGCCTGTAATCCCATCACTTTGGGAAGCTGAGGCAGATAGATCACTTGAGGCCAAGAGTTCAAGACCAGCCTGGCCAACATGGTGAAACCCCATATCTACTAAAAATACAAAAATTAGCCAGGCGTGGTGGCTCACGCCTGTAATCCCAGCTACTCGAGAGGCTGAGGCAGGAGAATCGCTTGAACCTGGGAGGCAGAGGTTGAAGTGAGCCAAACTCACGCCCCTGCACTCCAGCCTGGGCGTCAGAGTGAGACTCTGTGTCAAAAAAAAAAAGAAAAGAAAAGATACTACGAGAAAATCATCCAGCATCAGGTAACGTGACATCCTTTCCTTTTCTTTCCCTGCCCCAGTTATTGTTTTCACCATGTTTGCTCAGTTTTTGCCCTGTTTTTGCCCTTCCTTTGCAGGAGGAGCTTACCAAATACTGCCTGATGGCAAGAGATGCTCAACAGGCCTTAAAAAAAAACCAAACTTAGAAGTATTTTTGTTATTCTAAGCGTAGTACATACATTCTTATAAAATTTAGGAAATACACAAGCAAAAAAGGGAGAAATATCACACACATTGCTACTACCTAGAGATATAGTTAACAATTTGGTGTAAATATATATACATTTTATTTAAATAGGCTTATACCCCAAATACTGTATTCTATTTTCCATTGAACACAGTTGATAAAACAGTCTTCTGGAACATCATTTTACTGGTTACGGAGTATTCCTTTTTCTGGGTTTACTGTGATCTACTTAACCAATTTCCTACTATTGGCTTTTTCATGTTTCTCTTGGCAGAAATTTCTATAGCTTTATTAGGATATTATCATACAGCATGCTGCAAGACCTTTAAAAAATCCGATGGTAATATTTTTTCTTATTTAAGATCTACTCTGAAAGCTGCTTAGCGTTCTGGTTTTTACTTTTATCTCGTATCCTGGCTACACATATTGAACATTTGTGACAAGGAATTTTGTCCAACTTGGAGGTGACATCATGAGTTATTTTTATGCATTGGGAGCTAAACTCAATTGCTTTGTCTCTGATTTTTTTTTAAAGAAAAATAATTTTTCAGAGGTAGGATCTTTTCTGAGCTTTTCCAGTTCTGTTATAAAAGCCAAAGATTAGGAGACTTTTTCTATTTAAGATGAGAAATGATGGAGTCATTGTCTGTAGCCAGAGGTTCTTCCTGGAAAAGTGCTTTGGAAACCCAAGATTGGTCTGGGCACAGTGGCTCATGCCTGTAATCCCAGCACTTTGGAAGGCCAAGGCCCGTGGATCACCTGAGGTCAGGAGTTTGAGACCAGCCTGGCCAACATGGTGAAACCCTGTCTCTACTAATAATATAAAAATTAGCCGGGCGTGGTGGTGGGTCCCTGTAATCTTGTCTACTTGGGAGGCTGAGGCAGGAGAATCTCTTGAACCTGGGAGGTGGAGGTTGCAGTGAGCCGAGATCACACCACTGAAAGCAGCAACAGAGTGAGACTCCATCTCAAAAAAAAAAAAAAAAAAAAGAATCCCAAGATCGCCTATGATAACAGTTCCCACGGTTGGATCTGTGGAGCATGCATGTATAGTTTCCGGCCGCCTCCCTCCACCAGCAGCACTGCCACTGCTGAGACCCAAGCTGACTGGAGAATCAGCCTCATGAACTCTCCAGCCACGGCTGGTCATCTGCCATCAGCATTTGGTGAGGGACCTTTATGTGCCAGACACTGCTGAGAGCCAGGTGGATTTGATGAACTCAGTCCATGATGGGCAAAAGATGCCCATAGAGAAGTGAACATGGTGCCGTAAGCCGGAGGGGCTCAATGACCAGACCATTAAGGATATGAGGAAGGCTTCTCAGAAGGAATGTCTTGTGAGCCAGACCTGGGAGGCTCATTTTCAGACAGAAGAGAGAGAAAAGGGGCATGTCAGACTTCCCCTGCCCCTTTTTTTTTTTTTTTTTTTTTAGTTAAAAGAAAAATATGCTCCTGGGAGCTGTTGTCACTTTTCCTTGGTTATCAGCTAGAATCACATCTGGTTTTGAAGAGGTATACTTCATAAACGATCATCTCCAAAGTGAGCTGACACATTTATCTTTGCAACTGAATATGTGAATGAATTACCCCCTTTTTAATGTTGTTACCTTCATGAGTGCCGGAAAGCAAATGTCTTCTGTTTCTTCAGTAACTTGAATTCATTTTCAACTTTGATTCGTTGCTATGATAGTGTGTTCTTAAAGTCACTGCTGTAGAGGAAACCTTTTGTTTTCTCCAGCTACAGTTTAAGCTCATGAAATGGACCCTGAAGCAATACTCCCTTTTATTATTTAAGGTATGAGAAACATGACCTTAAGAAACAAAACAGAAAATTACTAGGCCAGAAAGAGTCCACATTCTACTTCCATTACCTGGAGTTCAGAAACCATTGCCTCAGTCCTGGATCTGCTGTTAACCCTTTGTGTGACCTTACCCCGTGACTCACTCTCTTTGGGCCTCAGGCTACTCTGTATAAAAAGAAAGCAGTGAAACCAGCCTGGGTGCCTGCCATGGTAGAGACGTGGGCTGAGGCCAGGCACTGTATGTGTGTGGCCTGCAGATCCATTTTTGGGAACTGCGGGTGATCATGGCCTTCAAAAGCACTTTTCCAGTATGAGCCCTTGTTGGCTGCCACATTCTTCAAGGTGGGATGTTAACCTGTGATCTGCTAGAAAGAAGGGGGATTGGGGAGATTGTGTGTTCAGATGAGTCTGCAAAGCTTTCACATGAAGAAAGTTAGATTTCTTTTTTGCAAGACGTCTCAGACCTTAATTATGTTATTTTGTGCTGTAAATTTCCTCGAAAGGCTTTCTGAGGTTATTTGACCAAGCTACCTTTTCATCTTACTCTGCTTTAAAATGATACCAATCCTGGGGCCTGGCATGGTGGCTCATGTCTGTAATCCCAGCATTTTGGGAGGCCAAGGCAGGCGGGTCACTTGAGGTTAGGAGCTCCACACCAGCCTGGCCAATATGGTGAAACCCCATCTCTACTAAAAATACAAAAAAAAAAAAAAAAAAGTCGTTGGATATGGTGGTGCGCATCTGTAATCCCAGCTACTTGAGAGGCTGATGCAGGAGAATCGCTTGAACCTGGAGGCAGAGGTTGCAGTGAGTCGAGATCGCACCACTGCACTCCAGCCTGAGCAACAGAGCGAGACTCCATCTCAATAATAATAATAATAATAAAAAAAGATACCAATTCATGACATGGTGATTGATGAAGCTGAGTATTACTGTTGAGTATTCTTTGTTTCATTTGCTGAGTCAATAAAAAGGTATTGACTGTCTTTTGTGTGCGAGGCTCTGCTTTAAGCCCCGGACATAAGGCAGCAAACAAGATGGACACAGGCTTCATCCTCGTGGAATGAGGCACTACAGTTTCCCATGCTGTGAAGGAGAAGTCAGGCACCATGACAAACTTTACATGGGCAGGCCTGCGTGAAGGGATCAGGGCAGGTGTCCCTGAGGGAGTGGCACTGATCCTGGGTTCTGAGGGATGAATAGGGAGTTAGCTGGGGCAGGGAAAGGTGAATGGTGACCACCTGGGAGGTGCTAGTGACAGTGTGGCCCAGATGTTTAGATCTGGGGAGGAGGAGGTAAGGTCAGAGAGGTATGGCAGGTGGGAGCCAGGTCAGACTAAGACTGGGCTTCCTGGTGATGTCAGGAAACTCTGAGTTCTGAACAGGCTGGTAACCCGATCAGGTGTGCCTTTGAAAAGGATCAGTTAGGCCCTGTATTTCTAGCACTTTGGGATGTTGAGGCAAGTGAATTGCTTGAGCCCAGGAGTTCAAGACCAGCCTGGGCAACATGGTGAAATCCCATCTTTACAGAAAATACAAAAACTAGCCGAGTGTGGTGATGTGTACCTGTGGTCTCAGCTACTCTGGAGCTGACGTGGGAGGATCACTTGAGCCTCGGGAAGCAGAGGATGCAGTGAGCTGAGGTCACGCCACTGCACTTTGCCTAGGTGACAGAGTGAGACCCTGTCTCAAAAACAAAAAGAGGGGGATCATTTAGGCCACTGAGTGGAGAACGGGGTTGGTCTGTAGGAAGACAAGGATGTTGAGAGAGAGCTCAGTGAGACTTATCCCTGGGAGTAAAGGGCAGTAGAGGAGGGAGAAAAGGGGATGGATTTGAGAGACAGGAGGAGGATATTTAATGAGAATAACTCCATGTTAATGGTGTAATGCTTTTACCTTTGAGAACAAAACCAACAATTAAATTTAATAACATCTGACATTTTACTTTGTTCTGTTACAGTAAAAGGGAAGTTCTTTGATTTCTTCCTCCTTAATGTCTCCTATATCTTCCCTCTCAGCCTGAAACCTCGGGCATTTTTTCTTTGGGTAGCTCCAGTCTAATCTGACTTCTTGCCGTAGCCTCAATTTCAGGTTTTATCACAAGATTTCTGTACTGAAATCCTTCCCATTGACTTCCGAGGCCTTCAAGCTGAAATACCAGTGCCTTTCCCGGGCTGTTCCCTGTTCCTCTGCCACTACTGTCACCTTGCCTCCTGCCACTGTCCCACCCCCACCTCCCCCGCCCCACCACTCCCCCTGCCACGTTTTAGCTGCATTAATCTCGGTACTTGAAAGTTCCTACAATGGGCTGCATATGCATGGGCTCCCTTCCTTTGCAGATGCTGTTCCCTCACTGGGTGCCTTCCCCCATTTCTTCACCTGGGCAAGTCGTTTTTATCCCAAATCTAAACCCACCCCTCCCCCCGCCTTTTTTATTTTTTATTTTTTTGAGACAGAGTCTTGCTCTGTTGCCCACGTTGGAGTGTAGTGGTGCAATCTTGGCTCACTGCAACCTCTGCCTCCTGGGTTCAAGCAATTCTCCTGCCTCAGCCTCCTGAGTAGCTGGGATTACAGGCACACGTGTGCCACCACACCCGGATACTTTTTGTATTTTTAGTAGAGTTAGGGTTTCACCATGTTGGCCAGGCTGATCTGAACTCCTGCCCTCAGGTGATCCGCTCACCTCGGCCTCCCAAAGTGCTGGGATTACAGGTGTGAGCCACCACGCCCGGCATCAGCCCACATTTTCTCAAGCGCCTTCCTTGAGCCCAGCCAGTCTGAGTTAGTTACCCACCCATCCTGTGTTTCTACAGCCCTCTACCCTTCCTGCAGATTGTCTTTAGTGTTCATCTTGTTTTCTCCCTCGTTAGCCTGAAGGGAGGAGCTCCTTAAGGGCAGCAACTTTGCTCTCATCTCTGAACCCCAGAAAGTAACAGTACCTGGGACAAAGTAGGTGAACAGTAGACGTTTGGCTGACTGAATGAATGATGGTATGAATGAATGAATGAATGAATGAGGGAATAAGCAAGAGATAAGTTTTAAGTTAATTTCTAAGACCTTTGTATATATAACATTTTAACTTCTGTTTTCTTTCATTTCCTAGCACAGCTGAAGGTTTAACAAGAAAAAATATGTCAGATGTCAGTGGGTGGCAAACATTTTTACAAGCCCTTGACTACTTCCTCAAAATGTTCTTTGGCTCTGCAGCGCTCGGCACTCTCACTGGCTTAATTTCTGCATTAATATCCTTTTAATGTGATGAGCATACAGGGTTGAGATTATTCTTGATGGCTTCTGTCTCTAGCCAGTTGCTCCTGTTTTTTAAGGGGGCCAATTTTAGATGAAGGTTTTGCTTAAAGGAGGATTTTTTGCTTAGTTTTTGTTTGAGAAACACTCTAACGCAAGGATTTTTAAATTTAACATGTGAAATTTAGAATGTCACTTTTCAAAGTTTAAAAAACATGTACACTGTTGGATATCAGATATGATTTTGAGGACCTCTCAGTTCCCAGAGTATGATAACCACACTCAGATGATTTTCATTTTCTGCCATCTTACTTTTCACATTTGGAAAATTAGAAATTAATTTTCTTTGAAAATGTCAATAGACCAGGTGCAGTGGCTCACGCCTGTAATCCCAGCACTTTAAGAGGCTAAGGCTGGAGAATTGCTTTCGCCCAGGAGTTCAAGACCAGCCTGAGCAATGGAATATAGTGAGACCTCGTCTCTAAAAAATACATAAATAAAAATAAAATGTTAAACAGAGAAAATTTTTATCCCACTGAAAGTGTTTATCCAGAAGGATTGAAAAAGGGGCTTTCAAAATGTGTTCCATTGAGTTATTTGCACTGATTTTGTTATTTAACAACCAATAAGCTTTTCTAGCTGGAGATGGAAAGAGTCTTGTTAAGGCCAACGACACCTTTATTGCTGTAGAAATTTCATTATGTTTAAAATAGTAACAGGCAGTAGACCACTTTGGTGCGCGCCTAAGCCTATGTCTCAGGGAGATGGCCACCTGGCCCGCCTCCATGAGCAGTTTGTTTCACAGATGGCCGGAAGAGACTCTTTTGCCTGGTTACAGGCATATTTTTCTGCCATCCTGTTGAATTTTCCCATCAACTCCTTTATCCAGAAGTCTAAAGGCTCTATTGAGTTGGCTGACAGCTTCTCATATTGTACCAATAAACAGAATGGAAAAGAAAATTTTTCCCATTTCAGTATTTTCCTCTATATCTTTTTCTTTAAAAAAAAAAAAAAAGTATCTCTCAAAATGAAGTGGAGCAAATGGGTACTGTGAGCTCCAGTATAGGCATTGTGAATGATACTTCAATATATACAAGGCTCTCTCCTTTTACAGGGGCATGAGTTTGGAAATCTCCAGGAATAGGAAAGACTGCGCTTCAACAGGACCTGGAACCCCAGTTAGAACAGCAATTCACACTAGTTGTCTTTGACTCAAAACTGATGGGGAAAGCAAGATGGGTAGCATTAGTGATCTCATCTGATGTTGTTGGAGGAGTCGGGGTGATATGGCCCTGGGAGGAACCTGGCAGAGTGAACTGACCTTGGTGTGTCTGCAGCCCCAGCTTCGTGCCATGGCCCAGCACATCCCCAGCCCTCTAAGTCAGCATTTTTAAATGAGTTGACTTAGGTTGATTTTCATCTTCCACAACCATTTATCTCCGGAATTTACATTTCTTAGTGTTTTGTTTCTTATAGCAACAGTCTCCCTACAAAGGAAAAAAATCCATAATGACAAATTTTCATTTGTAACCTTGGGACGTTCCAAAATCTTCTGTACCTGTTTACTTCATATATTTGGAAAGCAGCAGTTTTGTGACTTCTCCACATCTCCCATCAACTCTCCCTCGATTCTCCTTCCTTGACAGTTGTCATTTACGTGCTGAAGCATATTGACTTGAGGAAAACACCTTCCTTGGAGTTTGGCATGATGATCATTTTTGCTTATCTGCCTTATGGGCTTGCAGAAGGAATCTCACTCTCAGGTGAGTGACAGAGAGCCTGAAAGTGCTGTGGTGATGGCATTTTGTCCTGCCTGATGAAAGAGGCTTTGTCAGTTGGGTCACCTTTAGTCACAAGAGACAGTCACAACTCAGAAGAGCTTAAGTGATAAAGGGAATCTATTGGCTCCCTAGAAACACATCTGGATTTAGGTCTGCCTGGATCCAGTAGCTCAAACAGTCACATTGGTGTCACAGTCACATTTTCTCTTAACCTGCCTTCTCTTATTTAGCCCATCAGTCCTATGAGGCTCCCTCAGAGGAGGGTAGCCTGTGGGAGGGAGGTACTGTGAAGGTCCCTATTTTACTGATGAGAAAACTTGAGGTTGAGTGAAATTAAGTAAATTACTGAAGGTCACGGCTGGGATTGGTGGAACAACGATTCAAACTAGTTGTCTTTGAGTCAAGAACCAGTGCTTAGAACCCTCCTCTAATACAACTCCCTCCAAAACAGATCATCATGAAACCATGTACTCAGTGCTACATAAAGGGACAAGCAAAGTGTGGCGGTGACGTAATGTTGGGCGTTTTTGGACACACTTTACCAGTATTCAGTTTTTTTATGCTGCTACCGCCCATGTGGCGTAGGTACTAAGGTTGTCATTAGCCCAAAGCTGCACTGCACAGGCAGTGGTGGTAGTGAGATTGACAGCGGAGGCCCAGAGCCTTTTCCCTGCACCCCATTGGAGGAGGGCACACAGCCCCCAGCAGCAGGGATGACTCTGAGGTGGCCCTAGAAGATGATACTCACCAGCTGGAGGAGGAGTGGCCACTTACAGAGTGATGGTCTTGGTAATGGTCACCTGGTAATCAGTCAGCAGCCCCTGTTGGCAAAGCTTGGCTTAGTTGGGCTTTCTGCCTACAAGTGGCAGTCAAGTTTGTGTCCCCAGCTTGTTACATTGTAAGGGTGTTGACCTGAAAATGGAACATGACTCACTCCTGTTCCTGTGTGAGGGGGCAGCCAGGTGGGAAGGACTCTGCCCCGGAAGTCTGATCCCATCCTTTGAGTGAAGTCCCTTCAGAGGCCTTGTTCTGGAAATGAGGCACTATTGCAGGAATGTTTTGATCTGTGCCACAGGATGGCAGAGATTTTCTTTTTTATTAACTTTGTTGAGGTATAATTTACACACAATACATGGACCTGTTCTAAGTATATAATTCCATGAATTTTGGCAAATGTGGGCAGTCATAACTACCCCTACAGTCAAGGTGTGGCATATTCTTATCGATAGCCCAACGTGGCTCCCCTGTGCCCTTCTGCAGTCAATCCCCCTGCCTGTCCTGAGCCCTGGCACCCACTGATCTGCACTGTCATTGTAGTTTTGCCTTTTCCCGAATGTCATTTAAATGAAATCATGGGGTACATAGTCTTTTGTGTCTCCTCTCTTTCAGTTGTCATGTTTTTGAGAGACATCCATGTTTTTGCATGTGGCAGTAGTTTATCATTCTTATTGTACCACAGTTTGTTTGTCTGTTCACCGTTTGAAGGACATTTGGGGTTTTCCAGATTTGGGCTAAGAACAGTTTGCATGTGTTTTCATTTTTCTTGGGTAAATACCTAAGATTAAGGCTGCTAGGTCATATGGTAAGTACATTTTTACTTTTTTAGAAACTGCCCAGTGTTTTTCGAAGTGATTGTATCATTTTACATTCCCATCAGAATGTATGAGAGAGTGCCAGTTGCTTCATATTGCCACCACACTTATTTTAATTTCAAAAAGTTTAGCTGTCCTGATAGGTGTGTAGCAACTGGATTTATATGTGCCTTGGTGTGGTTCTTTTTATATTCACCTTTGGTTCATTGAGCTTCTTGGGTTTATAGTTTATATGAGTTTATAGCTTTCATCAAATTTGGTAAGCTTTTGCCTATTTCTTTATAAACATTTTTTTGTTCCTCCTTCCTCTTCCCCTTGAGACTTCAATTTACGCATTATGAGAGGTAGCATGCTATTGGCCCACAGTATGCTTTGCCTTTTTTTTTTTTTCTGTCTTTTTTTCCCTATGTGCTTTATTTTGGTTATTTCCTTTTGCCGTGTCTTCAAAGTCACTGATCTTTTCTTCTGCCATGTGGAATCTCCTGCTAATCCTACCCAGTGTATTTCTCATTTACATATTCTATAATTCATCTACAGAAGATCCCTTTGGGTTATTTTCATTTCTTGCATTTCTCTCTTCATATTCATGTTTTCTTCTATGTTCTGGAGCATATGAAACATTTCTAATTGCTGTTTTAATGTCCTTGTTTGCTGATTGCATCATCTCTGCCAACTCTAGGTCTGTTTTGTTGTTGATTTTTCTCATGCTTATAGGTCACAGCTTCTTGCACTTTGCTTGCTCGTAAGCTTTGATTGGATGTCAGTCATTGTGAACTTTATGTTGTTGAGTACAAGATTTTATTGCATTCCTTTATGGAGTTCTGGACTTTTTAAAAAATATATATATATTTTGTTTTTGTGTGTTATTTCTGGACTTTTCTTCTGGCATGTATCTAAGTCTCTTGGCATCAGTTTAATCCTTTTTGAGGCTTACATTTAAACTTTGTTAGGACTGGTGCACAGTAGCAGGGCCCTAACTAAGGTGTCTCAGGTATTGGGAGCTCACTCCACTCTGGCTGGCGGGAATACAAATCCCAGCCCCATGTCAGCTTCTGGAATTGTTCAGTCTACTTCTTTTTAATGATTCTTTCCCCAGCCTCTTGTTTCATCCCACATATATACTGATCAGTATCAGTCAAAGACTCAAGGGGACTTTACAGTAATGTCCAAGAGCTCTCTTTCTGTGCGGCTTCCCCGACTCAACAGGACAGCCCTCTAAAGCCTCAGCCTCAGACCGTCAGCTCAGCAGGGGGCCTGGGGAAAGAGTGGCCACCTTGTTTGTTTCCCTTCTGGCAGGAATCACAGTCCTACCCTATCTTTTGTCCCATGTCAGAAAAGAGTTTTGTTTCATATCTTGTATCAGGTTTTGTAGTTATGTAAAGCAGGACAGTGTTCTGTGTAGCAGTAATTTCTTCAGACACAAAGCGGAAGTCCCAGTGGTCTTTAGTGACTCAGTTGACAGAATTTTTCTACCCAGTCGCTATCTGCAGTCGCACGTGGGTGCTGCATGAGCAGCACAAGGAGGAAGCAGAGTGGACTCGCCATTTTCAGGGTTTTGTTTTTCATCGCAAACCAGTTCACCAGGGTAATTCCATCCTGGTGTCCGCCATCAGGTTCCCTTTCTTTACTGAATGTTGGCACTTACAAAAAGGTTACCTGTGAGTCATTTGGCTCTAGCCTAGCTATTTTTACATCTATTTTTTTAAATTGTTCCTCTACCCCCTTGAGATGATCACTAAGTACCTGTTGGCAAAGATGTGTTTCATGCATCTGTTTGGAATCTGTGATTAAAATCAGGGAGTGTTTTTCTCACCTTCTTTTCAGAGTGGCAGTGTTTCCTGTGGAGAGGGGTTTCGTTTCCTCAGGGACCTTGCTCCACACACAGCAGTGCCAGCCAGGAACACCAGATCTGCCTCTGGGTGAGGGAACCTGCCCTGCCCGTGCTTTACCTTTTGGGTATTTGTCCCACAGGGTTTTCAGAGAGGGGCAGGATGGCCCTGTGTGGTGTGTGGATGCTCTGCGCTGCACTGTGAAAGCACAGATGGAAAGCGTGGTGTTTCTGCTGTCTTCACCTTCCTTTGTGTGCTCCCCTTTTCCTGACTGTCACAAAGGACTGATCTCAAGTGGTTCCCAAGACTGTGGAGCAGGACATTCTCTTCCTAGGAAGTGGGAATTATTTATGTAAATCTACATGTAGGGAACACGGTTGTTAAGAACTGGAGCTGGATAACAGACAGACTTGGATTTGAATCCCAGCTCCACCTCTCATTGGCTGTGTAACCTCAGATTACAGACTTAACCACCTCATGCTCTACTTCCTCATCATAAAATAGACAAGTAAAAGGGCCAGCCTGACGCCTTTGCTGAGGACGAAGGGAGCAATGCAAGTGAGAGTCCTGATGGGGCATCTGTGCCACTACTGGGGTGGCCAGAAGTCCTGGTTTGCCCTCTGTCTCAACATGATGAATTAATAATATCCCCTTTTATTCTAAAAAATTCCTGGTATCCACAGCAAATCAAATAGTCTCCCTATTACTCAGCAAGCGTTAGCTATTCTCAGAATATTCATTCTAATTGTATCCATGTTAACTATTTTTGTTGTTCAGTCAAGCCAGTTTTGAGGGCCACTTTGGCCTCTGACACTAAAGATTCAAAGATGAATAGACCCTACTTAGGCAGAGTGGTTAGCAAACACTGGGCTTGGAGGGGATGGGACAGAGTGACATTGTCAGGGTGAGTCACAGAGGAGGGGACTTAGGGCTCGAAGGATGAGTTTGCAGGATTAATTATGACATAACTCTTTCTTTCTTTCTTTTTTTGAGATGGAGTTTTGCTCTGTAGCCCAGGCTGGAGTACAGTGGCGCCATCTCGGCTCACTGCAACCTCTGCCTTCCGGGTTCAGGCAGCTCTCTGCCTCAGCATCCCGAGTAGCTGGGATTACAGGCACCCACCACCACACCTGGCTAATTTTTTTTTTTTTTTTCTGTATTTTTAGTAGAGATGGGGTTTCACCATTTGGCCAGGCTGATCTTGAAATCCTGACCTTGTGATCTACCCGCCTCGGCCTCCCAAAGTGCTGGGATTACAGGCATGAGCCACCACGCCCAGCCGACATAACGCTTTAAGATGTTGGCATGGGCCAGGCGCGGTGGCTTACACCTATAATCCCAGCACTTTGGGAGACCAAGGCAGGCGGATCACGTGGTCAAGAGATGGAGATCATCCTGGCTAACATGGTGAAACCCCGTCTCTACTAAAAATACAAAAACTAACTGGGCATGGTGGCACGTGCTGGTAGTCCCAGCTACTTGGGAGGCTGACACAGGAGAATCGCTTGAACCTGGGAAGCAGAGGTTGCAGTGAGCCGAGATCCCGCCACTGTACTCCAGCCTGGGTGACAGAGTGAGACTCCATCTCAAAAAAAAAGATACTGGCATGAAGTTGGCCAAAGATAGAATGTATGGTGCAGTGCTCTTATGCACAGATATCTAAGGAATTCCACTGCAGCACTGCTTGGGAGAGAAAAATTGGAAGGAACTCTATGGTTCATCAGTAATAGAAAAGATCAAATTCCAGTCCATGTGCACTATGGAATCCTGTGCAGCCTCTTAAAAAATGAACTTGACCTGTCTGTACTGCCATGGGAAGAATTTGACATATTGTTAAATTCTTTAAGTTGAAAAATCAATCTCTCACCCATTCAAGAAATATTTATTAAATGTCCACCCTATGCTGAGAACTATCCTTGCTGTTGGGGCTACATTTATAAACACCTCAAGATCAGTTTCCTTTTCCTGCAGAAGAAAGCCAGAATTTAAGCAAACCCATAAGACAATTCCAGGTGGCAAGAAATTACAAGAAGAAAAATTAAAGACAGAGAGTGGCACGCGGTAGAGAATGGATTGGGAGCTCAGGCAATCAGGGAGGTGTCTCCTGGAGGTGGCACTGGAGCTCAGACCTGTGTGGTGAGAGGAACCAGCCCAGGGACGCTCTAGGGAAGGAGGGTTTTGGCAGCAGAAACTGCAGGAGCCACGGGTCTGAAGATAGATGTGCGGGAGTGTGGCATGCTCCAGGAAGAGAAAGAAGACCAGTGTGGCCAGGACACTGCCTCACAGGTTCTGTAGGCCTGAAAAGGAGCTGGGGTTCTAGTATATGCACCAAGAAAAGAGAGTTGGAAGCCCTTGAAAAGAAATTGCTCTGCTGGTATAGGCACTATATATGTGATAGGATCCTGTTTGTTACTTTATTTTTATTTTATTTTAATGTTATTTTTTGAGACAGGATCATGCTCTGTTGCCCAGGCTGGAGTGCAGTGGCACAATCACAGCTCACTGCAGCCTTGACCTCCCCAGGTTTAGGTGATCCTTCCACCTCAGCCTCCTGAGTAGCTGGGTCCATAGGCACGTGCCACCACACCCGACTAGTTTTGTAATTTTTGTAGAGACAGAGCCTCACTCTGTTGCTCAGGCTGGTCTCAAACTCCTGGGCTCAAGCAGTCCACCCACCTTGGCCTCCCAAAGTCCTGAGATTACAAGTATGAGTCACCGTGCCCAGCCTGTTACTTTAAAGATAAACTTTATAATCACATGGTGAAAGAACTGGCAGTCTGCGTGTTGAAGTGTTAATAGTAGTTAAGAGTAGTTACCTCTGAGTGGGCAGTGTGAATAGAGATTCTCTTTTACTCTATACCTCAGTGAGTCTGAATGTTTTATGGCAAAATACGTTTATTATTGAGTAATTAACATAGCATACTCATTATGGTTTCACTCAGCCCTCAAGAAGTATGTCATATTTTACACACAGTAAGGCACAGTACAGTGGAAATTGTACCATGATACCTTTTCACTGCCTTTTGGATTTGAATCCCATACTGTCTTCCTTTATTACATCTGAAACAGTGGATGTAACCATAAACAGAAGTGGATTTCCTCTCTCCCTTTCTTCTTTTCTGCCATTCTTCCTTCAGGAGGCTGAATGCTTTTGCTGCATTATCTGCTTGCTTAAATGATTTTGCCTTCTTAAAGGAGATTCTTCCATAAGTGTATTTTTAAAAATACCGTGCCTTTTACCTCACTTAAAAATGTTAGCCTGGTTTGCACCAACCCCCCTTTTGTGTTTCTATAGTCTGCTCCAGTGGCTGCAGACGAGGGTGGTGTGGGTGGTGGAGAGTCCCCTTAGCTTCTGGAGGGCATATGAAGCAGATACTTGAGCCATCCCTCTGGCTTTTGTGCCTGTTGCTGACCCTCTTTCCTTTCACCTAGAACTCAAGGTGCCCTGACCCCACACTAGCCCAGGGTAAAGCCCTCTGGGATTGTCCAGATGGCCCCGTGCCAACAGTGGGTCAAGTACATAGGTGGCAGCTGTGGTCCAGACTCAGCCCCCAGACAGGGCTTACTTATCCATGCAGAAAAATCGAAAATGTTTGAATTTGGTGACGTCCTTAAAGATGGAGATTTCCTGTAGGGAAAACCAGCGGGAAGACTGGTCCATGTTAGATCCTCAATCCCACAGGGCTACCGTCGGCCTTTGTAGCCAGGCTGAGCCAAGACTGTGCCTGTAATCCCAGCTACTTGGGAGGTTGAGACAGGAGAATTGCTTGAACCCGGGAGGCGGAAGTTGCAGTGAGCTGAGATTGTGCCACTGCACTCCAGCCTGGGCAACAAGAGTGAAACTCCATCTCAAAGAACAACAACAGCAGCAAAAACAATCTTGAGCTCCAAAGAGCCCTAAAGGAGCAGGTAAAGAAGTCTCCTACCCTCTCATTTTCCTTTGCCCACCATGTTGGGTGTGTCTTACAGGAAGCATGGCTGGAATCTCACTGTAGGGGAAAATGAAGAGCAAAGGCACTTGCTGTTTCCTAAAGGGGTTAGGAGATCAAGTGTCCAGCTCCTGCTGTCACTCAGCCAGCCCACACCTGCTGGGAAATACAAAAAAGTAGGTTTCCTGTATTTTGTAGGGTATTGTGTTACAGTAAGCTTAGCAGTTGACATGTCTGTAATACAGTGCTCTGTGGTTTTTTTTGTTTTTTTTTTTGAGACAGAGTCTCACTCTGTCGCCCAGGCTGGAGTGCAGTGGCACAATCTCGGCTCATGCAACCTCCGCTCCTCCAAGTTTAAGCAGTTCTCTGCCTCAGCCTCTGGAGTAGCTGGGATTACAGGCGTGTGCCACCATGCCCGGTTAATTTTTGTATTTTTAGTAGAGACGGGGTTTCACCATCTTGGCCAGGCTGGTCTTGAACTCCTGACCTCATGATCCACCCGCCTCAGCCTCCCAAAGTGCTGGGATTACAGGCATCAGCCACCATGCCCGGCCAATTTTCACCCTTTTATACATGGAAAGTTTGCCAGATAAGCCCTATTTCCACAAAATGGTAGAAGTGAATTAAAACTTTGCTTATGAAGTTTGACTTGCAATTAGTATATCTTGGCAGCTTATTTGATGACTTTTTAAGACAATCTCAGCTTCCTTACATGAAATACAGACCCCTTTCCTGCTGCCTACACAGGGAGATGCTGAGAAGAGAACTGTGAGTGCCGCAGGAGTGACTGAGGGCAGCGGACAAATGTCGAGTCTCAAATCCTGCATAAGCACAGAAGGTTGTAGACACCCTGGTGCAGGGCTCTGAAGAAAAGATGCATTACCTTTTTAAATGACAGTAGTTCAGGATTATGGGAAAATTCAAAGTTAAGGAAAAGTATTTTAAAAGTCCATCAAAATCCACATTTGGCCAGGTGAGGTGACTCGCACCTATAATCCCAGCACTTTGGGAGGCCGATGCAGGTTGGATTGCTTGAGCTCAGGAGTTTGAGACCAGCCTGGGCAACATAGTGAAACCTATCTCTACAAAAACACAAAAAATTAGCCGGGCGTGGTGGTATGTGCCTGTGGTCCCAGCTACTTAGGAGGCTGAGGTGGGAGGATTGCTTGAGCCCAGAAGCCGGAGGTTGCAGTGAGCTGATACCACGCCATTGCACTCCAGCCTGGGCGACAAAGCGAAACCCTGTCTCAGAAAAAAAAAAAAAAAGAGGCCGGGTGCGGTGGCTCATGCCTGTAATCCCAGCATGTTGGGAGGCTAAGGCAGGTAGATCACCTGAAGTCAGGAGTTCGAGACCAGCCTGACCAACATGGAGAAACCTCATCTCTACTAAAAATACAAAAATAAGCTGGGCCTGGTGGTGGATGCCTGTAATCCCAGCTACTTGGGAGGCTGAAGCAGGAGAATCGCTTGAACCCAGGAGGCGGAGGTTGCAGTGAGTCGAGTTCATGCCACTGCACTCCAGCCTGGGCAGCAAGAGTGAGGCTCCGTCTCAAAAAAAAAAAAAAAAAAAGAATCCACACATTATCCTTACGCAGATTCTTAGGCTCCTTTCTGCCCCCCAGAGTGGTTTGCTTGCTTGCACTCCTTATATAGTCTTCCCTCAGCATCTGTGGAGGATCAGCTCTAGGACTCCCCACATATAGAAAATTCATAGGTGCTCAAGCTCCTTATGCAAAACGGTGCAGTTGGCCAGGCACGGTGGGCTCACACCTGTAATCCCAGCACTTCGGGAGGCCAAGGCAGGCAGATCACCCGAGGTCAGGAGTTCGAGACCAGCCTGGCCAACATGGTGAAACTTTATTTCTACTAAAAAGTAGTTGTCCCAACTACTCAGGAGGCTGAGGCAGGAGGATCACATAAACCTGGGAGGCAGAGGTTGCAGTGAGCCAAGATCGCACTATTGCCCTCCAGCCTGGGTGACAAGAGCAAAACTCTGTCTCAAAAAAAAAAAAAAGAAAAAAAGGTTGGGGGCAGTGCAGTGGGCCCTCAATAGCCACAGGTTCCACATCTGCCAGCGCTATCCCTGGATGTCAGTGATAGTCCATACCTTTTTAGCTCTGGTACTGTGAAGGGGACTTCATGTGGCTTATTTTCACTCACCCTCCTAACAGTTCTGTGAGTGGCTACTATTAGTCCCACTGTACAGAAGTGAAAACTGAGGCTCTGAGTAATGTGGCTCAAGGTCACCCAGCTAGTAATGAGGCTGCCAGAGTGAAGGGACCCATGGTATTTTTTCTGAAGCCTGTGGGAGGCTTCAGGTATTAGTTTATTTTCCTTTTTCTTAAATCCTCTAATGCTTTAGGCCCCAGGGCCTTGCAGGCATTGTGAGATCTGAGTTGGGGATCACACGGCAGTGCTTTCTGTTCTGTTCTTTCCCTGTCTAGGCATCATGGCCATCCTGTTCTCAGGCATTGTGATGTCCCACTACACGCACCATAACCTCTCCCCAGTCACCCAGATCCTCATGCAGCAGACCCTCCGCACCGTGGCCTTCTTGTGTGGTGAGTTCTGCATCTGTGTGGCCATGCGCAGGCCCACCCAGAGCTGATCTTTCTTCCTTACCCTGTTTTAGAGTCAGTTGAGACTTTCCTTGGCAGCAGGGCAGCAGCTCCTCAGAGCCATATCCCGTACTCGCTTATCTTTTGTTTGTTCCTCTGGCTTTGAAATTTCATAAAGTAAACCAAACACCTAATAAATGAACATCTGGTGCCTACGATTTAAAGACCAAAAATAGTGAGAACCAATTATGAACATTTGAGACATGAATTTTTAATGTATTAATGTGACATTTCCAAAAATGTAGTCCTTGGAAATAATATTAATGATGGTTAGATGAAAATGGCTCCATAGTCAAGCAAGGCATGGGGCTCACGCCTGTAATCCCAACTGTTTGGGAGGCTGAGAGGATCACTTGAGCCCAGCAGTTCGAGGCTGCAGTGGGCTATGATCTTCAACAAAAAAAAAGAAAGATAGAAAAAGTATAAATTTTGTAGTCAAGAGTTTAGGAAATCCTGGTTAAATAAAATTTAACATTTATGAATTGCCAGACTTTTCAGCAAATGTGCATTGTAAAATCCTTAACGGGGGATATAGTTACAGAATTTTCCAAACTTGTCCACAGAATCTTTTATTCACAGAGCAGCCTGAGGGACATCACTCGGGGACAGTTTGCAGTAGAGGTGTCATTTGTTGGGCTGGGATAAACCATGATGGCTTTGTCTTTAAGCAGTTTGTTCGAGCTTATTCTCCCCACGCTCAGACATACCCATGTATCTCCCCACCAACTTTATACTTGGAAGTGGTTGGAGTCGGGGAACAACTCTCACCATGTCTCTCTAAGCTGGCCCCCAAGTGGCTCCTGCCCTAGTTGTCATCATCAAAGTCACTCCTGGCATTTTGGGAGATTTGTCTCTCTCTTTTTTTTTTGAGACGGAGTCTCGCTCTGTCGCCCAGGCTGGCGTGCAGTGGCGCGATCTCGGCTCACTGCAAGCTCCGCCTCCCGGTTTCACGCCATTCTCTCACCTCAGCCTCCCCAGTAGCTAGGACTACAGGTGCCCGTCACCACACCCAGCTAATTTTGTTTTTTGTATTTTTAGTATAGATGGGGTTTCGCCGTGTTAGCCAGGATGGTCTTGATCTCCTGACCTTGTGATCCACCTGCCTCAGCCTCCCAAAGTGCTGGGATTACAGGCAAGAGCCACCACGCCCAGTCATTTGTCTCATTTTTAATTGCTACTTCCACACTGTTAGCACGCTAGAAGGCAGGGGCAGGCCAGGCAGAAACTTCAGCAGATAAGGAGGCTCAGGTGAGGAGTAGTCACGTGACTTGCCCATGGTCTCACGGCCAAGAAGTGGGTATGCAGGCCAGGTCTCTTTATTCCTGGGCCAGTTCTCTCTATTCCTGGGCCAGGTCTCTCTCTTCCTGGGCCAGAGGGTATTATTTGTACAGCACCTCTCTCAGAAAGTGAGACTACAGATTCTGACCCTGACCCTCCCAGTTAAAGACACATAAAGCAAATCATCCATCCAAAAAGATTCTGTTTTTTACCCAGCAGACTGGCAAATGTTAAGCTTGATAATACCCACTTCTGGCCTTGGTGTGTGGAAAACAGGCCTACTGGAATCTTTTCTGGAGAGTCATTTGCCACGTCTGTCTGAATTTAAAAGGCACGTACTCTGTGGCCCAACAGTTCAACCGTGTGGAATTCAGCCTGTACTGGGGTGTTTGCTGAACCTCTCAGAAATAGAAACAATCTAAATATCCATCCATAGAGAATTGGTCATTAGAAAAATTGTCAAATTTTGACAGTTTGTCAAGTGTGACTGAAAGACCGTCAAATACTCTGCAGACAAATATGATCCCACCCAGGGAAGAGGATAAACACGATTCTGCCTGCTGGCTGAACACTGTCACTAGAAAGGGTCCCAACTGTGGCAAAGTGGCAAAAACTCAGAGCAAATGACTGCGACGCCACATGACAAATGTGAAGGGGCTTTGGTTAACCATGATATATCCAGACCTTGGAGTTGATGCTGCCAGGAAAAAGCATCCACTAGATCTGAATGTCTTCTAAATGTGCTCATTTGGAAAGATCACACAAATATTAGATAAGAAAAAATTTCAAAGAGAGGAGGGTGGGTAAACTCTCCAGCTTGTGGACTTGTTTTAAACTTGGGTACCATTCAAAGGAAAAACATTGTTAGAATGTAAAACAGCCTTGCTCTTTATGATCAGCTATTTTAAAATACAGTTTTAGACCAGGCGCAGTGGCTCACGCTTGTAATCCCAGCACTTTGGGAGGCCAAGGTGTGCGGATCACAAGGTCAGGAGTTCAAGACCAGCCTGGCCAACACAGTGAAACCCTGTCTCTACTCAAAAAAAAAAAAAATTATCTGGGTGTGGTGGCAGGCACCTACAGTCCCAGCTACTCGGGAGGCTGAGGCAGGAGAATCGCTTGAACCCGGGAGGCGGAAGTTGTAGTGAGCCAAGATCATGCCACTGCACTCCAGCCTGGGAGAGAGAGTGAGACTCTGTCTCTAAAAAATATATATATACAGTTTTAATCTCTTTAGTCATTATGCTATTCTGAGGGACATCACAGTTTAAGCAGAGAGCCTAGTGTTAGAAATTTATAAGGTGCTTTTTCTTAAAATATACAAGTTTGTGTGACAGAGAGTAAATATTGGGCTCTTTTTGGCTTGCAGAGTGGAGCCAAGAGTTAGCAATGAGTCTCACTCTGCAAATCCTGCTGGGTGTGAGCTGTGTTCTAAACCTTGTGGCAATGTTAAATATATTAAGCTAATCATGTGGAAGTTAACTAAAGACCCCTTCACGTTTGTCATGTGGCGTCGCAGTCATTTGCTCTGAATTTTGGCCACGTTGCCACAGTTGGGACCCTAGCTAGTGACAGTGTTCAGCAGATCGGCAGATTCATGTGTTTCCATCTTCCCTGGGCGGGATTGCGTTTATTTGCAGAAGTATTTGACAGTTGACTCATTACATTAAGAGATTTCTGAATACCAGGGACATATTGCTTATATAGTAGAAAAGAATAAGAGAATTTAAGCACAAGTTTGGCCAAGATATTGGCTGCAGGGTTTTCAAGAAAATAAGGAAAGTGTTGTATTGGATTCTGCCTGTGAATGTTTGCTTGCTTAACAGTTTAGTACAATATTGGAATGAAATCATTGGGGTTGAATAATCCATTCTTTGGTTTGTTTCAGAAACATGTGTGTTTGCATTTCTTGGCCTGTCCATTTTTAGTTTTCCTCACAAGTTTGAAATTTCCTTTGTCATCTGGTGCATAGTAAGTATTTTCCTTGTTTTTTTAATTTAATTACTTATTTGTAGATCAATAAACACATGTTCTGGATTCGTTTATGTAACTGTTAACTGTTCAAAGTCAACAGCTACATAGACAGTCTTTTGTTTAAAGTTTCTTTTGTTAAAAAAAAAAAAAATCACAAACATACACTAAGGGGGTAGGGGTAGAATTAAGTGAATAAATATCCCCAGCAAGGACTTTTTTAAGGTTTTTTGGTTTTTTTGGTTTTTTTGTTTTCTGAGATGGAGTCTCGCTCTGTCGCCCAGACTGGAGTGCAGTAGTGCGATCTCAGCTCACTGCAACCTCCACCTCCCAGGTTCAAGTGATTCTCCTGCCTCAGCCTCCCAAGTAGCTGGGATTACAGGCACACATCACCATGCCCGGCTAATTTTTGTATTTTTAGTAGACATGGGGTTTCATCATACTGGTCAGACTGGTCTTGAACTCCTGACCTCGTGATCCACCTGCCTCAGCCTCCCAAAGTGCTGGGATTACAGGCATGAGCCACCGCGCTCAGTCTTGTTTTTTAAGATTTTTAATGGCCTTGAATATTATGGTCTTTAAATAAAAGTACAGGTTTGTAGGTTTTTGTGTGAGAAGGTAAAAGCAGATTTCAAAATTGAATATGTAATTGATCATAACCATGTAAAACTATTATGCACAGAAAAAAAGAAAGTATGTAAAGAAAATGTAGCCACATGTTCACAGTGGTTATAGAGCTGGGATTTCTTTCTCTTTCCTAATTTTTCTGGATAGTTTATTATGTACTTCTTACTGCAGTTTTCTTCAAATTTGTCTATTTATATTTGTCTGTTTATAAGATAGTCTTCCTGCAACCTGGGTACTTCCACCTGTCACTCAGCAAGAGCTCATTGCTCTTGGTCACTGTTATTCGTCCTCCAAACTCAGGTTTCAGGGCAAAAAAAAAGCAGCAAAAGTAGCAAAAGTCCTTTACAGAAAGTATAATAGCCTAGGCTGGACGCAGTGGCTCACACCTGTAATCTCAGCACTTTGGGAGGCCGAGGCTGGTGGATCATGAGGTCAGGAGTTCGAAACCAGCCTGGCCAACATGGTGAAACCCTGTCTCTACTAAAAATGCAAAATTAGCTAGGCATGGTGGTCCGCGCCTGTAATTCCACCTACTCAGGGGACTGAGGCAGGAGAATTGCTTGAACGCAGGAGGTGGAGGTTGCAGTGCAGTGAGCCGAGACCTCGCCATTTGCACCCCAGCCTGGGCAAAAAGAGCGAAACTCCGTCTCAAAAAAAAGTATAATAGCCTTTAGTGTGGCCACTGGATAAAAGGGGACACATTTAATCAAACCTGAAACATCAGTGTAGGCATGGAAGATTGGATTTCAGTGGGTGAAACAGGGAGGTGACTATTTCAGCCACAGGTTGGGAGGAAAATGAGAGGATGCCCTGGGGTGACAACTCAGTTTTCTCTAAGCAGTTAGGCCCAGGCTGGCCCTGCAGCTAGTGGAGATGGCCTGTGCTGTTCAGATGGGTTACAGTTCCTACCCTGTAAGCTCCGCTTAGTGGTCAAGAGCATGGGCTTTGGGGTCTGAACCAGATTTGAGGCTTGAATCCATTACTTCCTGCCTTGTCAACTTGGACCAATTACTTCATCTCTCTATACCTCAGTTCCCTTGCCTATAAACTGGAGATAATAATACCTACTTTATAAGACCTTTGCAGGGATTTAAATTTAGCAGGATAATGCATGTAAAATGATCAGCATGTTGTCTGGCATAGAAATGTTTGATGATTGGAAACATTTACTCTTGACCAGGCATGGTGGCTCACACCTATTATCCCAGCACTTTGGGAGTCTGAGGCGGGCAGATTACTTGAGGTCAGGAGTTTGAGACCAGCCTGGCCAACTTGGCGAAACCCAGTCTCTACTAAAAATACAAAAATCAGCTGGGCACGGTAGCACACGCCTGTAATCCCAGCTACTGGGGAGACTGAGGCAGGACAATTGCTTGAACCTGGGGGCCAGATGTTGCAGTGAGCCAAGATCGCACCACAGCACTCCATCTCAAAAAAAAAAAAATACTGTAAAATTCATGCTTGTTAAAGGAATAAACTGAAAGCCTAAAGAATGTGCTGTATATGTCTGTGTCATCCTTTTCAAGTAATTATGGTAAGAACCAAAATGAAGAAAATGAAAGTAAAGTAATAAATGTCCTAAGAATCCACTTGGATAAGATTTAAACTTTAGGCTGGGTGCAGTGACTCACACCTGCAATCCTAGCACTTTGGGAGGCAAAGGAAGGATGATTGCTTGAGACCAGGAGTTTGAGACCAGCCTGGGCAACATAGCAAGACCTCATCTTTAACTAAAAAGTTTAAAAAATTAGCCAGGCATGGTGGTGCATGCCTGTAGTTCTAGCTACTTGGGAGGTTAAGGTGGGAGGATCACTTGAGCCCAGGAGGTTGAGGTTGCATTGAGCCACAATCGCGCCACTGTACTCCAGCATGGGAGACAGAGCGAGACCTTGTCTCAAAAAAAAACAAACAAACAAACAACAAAAGATGTGAACTTTACATAAAGCTGTACTTTGCCAAGACTAACATGCCTTTGGAGTTGGAGGGGAACCAAAAGCCACAGCAAGAAGCTGGCCGGCTAAGCCAGGGCATATGGCCTCCTTGTAGACCCTACCTCTGCGTTCCTCTTGCTCAGACAGCAGTGTTTCCACGCATGGGTAGGTCCTTCACAGCTGCCCTCCTTTCCCTGAGGGAGAGGCAGAAACACTTTGTCTGTCCCCTTGGGGCTGGAATGATCAATGCAGGCCTGTCCCAAGGAGGAGCGCCTTTGGAGTCAGGTTTTCCTTAAACTAATCTGTGAATACTTCTGTACAGCCTCTTGGCATTCAGTTTTGTTCTGCTGTCATTACTAATGCCCTTCCTGATACCTCGTCGGTTCTCTTTTCTGGCTACTGAGAAAGGTAACGTACAAAGCTTTATCCTTTCCTAGATGCATAGAATCCTGCAGCTCCGGCAGCACGCCCATGCTGGGTCTCTCACGAGCATGGTGTTGCTCGTGTCTTTTGTGGCTGAGGGGAATGAGGGGAATGCTGCATTTGTACTGGATGTGTTACACAGTCTGCAACAGCTTCAAGAAGCTTCAGCGTGAAGAGCCAGATGTTTTCACCTAAGACTTAGTTTGTTGCTATCAACAGGTGCTTGTACTATTTGGCAGAGCGGTAAACATTTTCCCTCTTTCCTACCTCCTGAATTTCTTCCGGGATCATAAAATCACACCGAAGATGATGTTCATCATGTGGTTTAGTGGTAAGTCAAATCTTGAATAAATGGAGTGGGGAAATACCTGTTAAAAGCATGCCCCACACAGAGAGAGCCATGGTTCTCTGCTAGCACCCTTGGCAAAGCCACAAGTAATCAATACTCCCGTCTAATGGCACCTACTGCAACCAAGATGGTGCCCCTCACCATGGTGCTATGAAGTGGGCGAGGCTAGGTTGGAAGAGGGCAAAGGACATGCCCAGGGTCACGTGACCACTGGAGGCAGAGCCGGGATTTCTGCCACTCTCCCCTGGACAGGACAGTGCAGTCCAGGACGCAGCTGGGCGTGGCTCAGTGCCTCCCTGTGGGTTTTCTAGGCTGAAGTAATAATGGACTCAAGGTAGAAAAGGTGAAAGTTGAAACTGTTTCATACCTTATGTTAGTTTTGGATATTTTTCCTTTAAGTCACAAAGTTCTGGTAGTTTAATTTGAATGTTTCAGTTGCTATTTAATCGCTTTTTAAAGGATGGAAATGATTTCATAAATCTTTGCTTCTAAAGAACTGGATCCATAGGCATCCTTAAATTTATTTTTGAGCAATACATACTGTTCTTTATGCTTTCTTGCTTAAATATTATAATTAAAGTATTTTCCGTGTGGGTTGAGTTATAGCAACATACTTTATAATGTTCTTTATCCAAAGGCATATCTGCAAGTTTGTCTCAGATTTCTCTTCTTTCTAAAGGCCATGTTTAAAAATGTATATGTTTCATATATATGTACGTATATGTCTGTGTATGTATACATATATATATGGTGAGAAAAACTCATTTTTTTCCTAATCTCTTTGTCTAGTGAGGCAAACTACTTTGTAAAGTGGTTGCAGAAGTGTGTCAGAGGTTTTTGAAGTGATGTGAGCTATTTGGGAAGGGGGGCATGAGGATGAGAGAGCATTACAGGGAAGGTTGGAGTGTATTTGAAATGGCGGGAGCTGTCAGCTCCTGTTCTCTCCCAGGCTCCCCGGGCTCTTGCTCCGTGGGTTTCCATCCAGGCTTTCCTGGATCTTCAATGAGGGGCACCGAACAAGCGTCTGCTTCCGGCCCCTCCTATCATCATTTAAGCAATCAGAGCTTCTCCTTCCTACAAAACACCAGGAACTTCAGCCAGAGTTCCTCCTCACGTCCCCCGCCGCTGCATCCACGCCTCTTTCGCCATGGCCAGACCCCTGCGAGTGAGCCATGCTCGCTCATTTTCCCCACTTCTTCACCGTCTGTCCACGGGGCAGGAATTGGCCTTGGCAGGTCACCAGTGACGTCCCGCAGCCAGACCTGGAGGGGAGGGATCCGCCCCCATCCTAGTCCACCTCCTTCCCACCGCCCCTGCCTCTGACGAGGACCATTTCACCCTCTTCCCCGGCCTCTGGGGCAAGCTCCTCCTTTCTCCTCTTTGGTGTCTCCTTGGGCTCATCCCCCTTCACTAACCCCTCAAATAGCAGCTTCTTCAGGAGTTGGCCCCAGCCCCGCTTCTGTTTGTGTGTTCTGCACTTCACTGAGTGTGCTCACGCATCCACTGGCCTTCACTTCCACCTAGTCCAAAGCTGTTCCCGCAAACCCAGACCTCCCTCTGGGATCCATACTCCTGTTTCCAGCTGCCTGTTTGGATGCCATGGAGATGCCACCATCCCTATGCCTTTGCATCTCCCTTGCCCAAGAAATCTTTGAATTGCCCCATGGCCTGGCTAGCTGGTACTAAGCACTTGCTGGGTACATACCCTGTTAAAGCACATGACATGTGCCATGCCACTGAACCCTCTGGCCCATGACAGGTTTAGAGAGGCTGAGAGTCCTTCGTCCTTGCCATGTCTCTGTATTATGTGCCCTTTGCTCTTGCCCTGCCATCTCCCCATCTGGGTCTGGCCTGCAGCAGTCTGGCTGTCCTACCCCATGGTGATGTGAGCCTCCCTGCCTTCCTGTCTGGGGCAGGTCCTGGTGCTGTCCACACCCCACCCTCCCACCTTCTCTTCCAGGTACCATTTCACAACCCTCATTTGCTGTGTCTCCTCCCAGCTGCTCTAGGAGCTCCCCAAGGGTGGGGCTAGGACTGCCTGTCCCCTCAGTACGGCGCCAAGGAAGCCAGGAAGCTTCTAAGAGAGGAAAGTGCTGTTTCCCAGCTCAGTCCATGCCCCTCAGTTGTTTCCTAGTAGCCTCACAGCGGACCAGCCAGCCTCATTACCACCTAAGCAGCCCACAGCCCCATCAGTGCCACCAGGGGCCTCCACAGGGGCAGCATCTCAAGATAGGAGGGGTACTGGACACACTGCATCCTGTGCTGTTGTGGGTATTAGATGAGTGGCCCTGGGTGGGCCATGCTGCTCTTGGCCTCCATCCCTCATCTGTGTGTTGTGGACAAGAGTATCGCTGCTCGGTAAGGATTCCTGTGAAGATCCAGTGATGCTCTACACGCTGAACACCTGCCCGGGCCTGGCGCACACACAGGAAGGGCTCAGCCCACAGCAGCTGTCCTGCAGTTTCCAGGACATGAGCGTCAGGCTTGATAAGTCCTCCTGCACCCACACCTGGGGCTCTGTAGCTGGGGCAGGCCACCTCATTTGATCTGCCCAAGTGGGCATGGAGGTGAGTCTGTGGTCCCCACATCTCTGCCACCTGCTCTTTACACCCCAAAGCCTCACAGGGCGAGCCCACGCCCTTTAGCAGGGCCATTAGAAAAATCGGCTGGTCGCAGTGTTGGGCTGGTGGATTTCCAGGGAAGCCAGCCCATGAAGCTGCTGCCTCCTCACTGTGTCCTCTCATGCTGTTTGCTGTCCCCCAGGCCTGCGGGGGGCCATCCCCTATGCCCTGAGCCTGCACCTGGACCTGGAGCCCATGGAGAAGCGACAGCTCATCGGCACCACCACCATCGTCATTGTGCTCTTCACCATCCTGCTGCTGGGCGGCAGCACCATGCCCCTCATTCGCCTCATGGACATCGAGGACGCCAAGGCACGCCGCAGGAACAAGAAGGACGTCAACCTCAGCAAGACGGAGAAGATGGTCAGTATCACGCACCTGCGGGGTGGGGCAGGGGGCTGGCCTGCTGCACAGCTGATGGCCCCCACTGTCAGGAAATGGGGAGATGAGCCTTGCTTTGAGGACGCCCAGCACCTCCACACACACGTCACACACGCACACACACCGGTCCCCCACTGAGAAGGAGGTGACAGAACTTGAGTTCTGAAGCATGGCTCTTGTTAGGGGGGTGTCTGGCAACTTTGTGACCTGCCGCAGCCAGGGAAGCTGTGGGACCCCATCTGCTCCCTCTCTGAAGCTCCATAGGGCACCACAGGAGTCTGGGCCTATGCCACTCTCCCAGCAGTGCCTCTACCCTGCCAGCAGCTGAGACACCTGTCAGGGCCCAGGTTTGAGGGTTTCAAAATCCCATCATTCCCCAGTATGGTTTTACTAAAAACCACCTGTTAGGGGCCTGAGGAGGGGAGGATGGCTTGTGGTGGCTGTGAGGGCCGTGAGGGGTACTCCCCCAAGGACAGACATGGTGTGGGGTTGGAGGTACCCAGGCCCCAGCTGTAGGGAGAGCTGAGGCTCTGCAGCCTGCCCACCTCTTCTTCCTACAAGCCGCTGCCCCTGCCACCAAGCTGCCTTCCTGCCCTGTCTTCACCCTCAGGACCTCTATGCAAAGCTAGGCCCTCTGACCAAAGCAGTGGCTGCTGTAGGCTCCAGCCCAGAGCATCCCCTGCCAATCGTGCATTTCTGGACATGCATCTCTTTCTAGTTTCCATATGCTAGGCCTCAGTAACTTTAATCAGTCATCAGAGGCCCAGGAGTCCTCACGTAGCCATCCACGGCTAACATTGGAGTCAGGGCTGGCAAGACCATGGCCTCCAGTCTCCAAACTGGGCCCCTCAGCCAGTGCAGTGCTGCTGGGAGGAAAGTTCCAGATGGCTGTGAGGCCTGGCTCTGCAGAACTTCCATCACACTAAGAGGCCCTTTGCCCCCAACCCCTATCTACCAACTTTTTTGGTTTTCACAAAAGCTCTAGCTTAGGTCTTTCTGGGTATCAGAATTGGTGGGGGGTTGCTACACACAGGCTGCTGGGTCTGTCACCAGCATCTCATAGGTCTGGCATGGGGTCCGAAAGAATTTGTGTTTCTTCTTTATTTCCGAGACAGGGTCTCACTCTGTTGCATAGGCTGAAGTGCAGTGGCGCGATCGTGGCCGCCCGCTGCAGCCCGGACCTCTTGGGCTCAAGCGATCCTCTCACCTCAGCCTCTGGAGTAGCTGGGACTCCAGACAGGCGTGACCCCACCCAGCTAATTTTTTTCTTACTTTTAGTAGAGACAGGGTCTCACTATGTGGCCCAGGCTAAGAATTTGCGTTTCTAACAAGTTGCCAGGTAGTACTGCTGCAGCCAATCCTGTGAACACGCTTGGCGAAGCACAGCACTAGCAGAAACAGGACAGCTCCTCTGACGATGAACCGCTGAGTTTCTGGAATGTTTTCTGTGGCAGTCAATGTGCTTGCATTTTCCCTGGACTATCTCAGATTGTCCCAATAGCCTGCCTGGAAACTGGTGCTTTCATTATACCCATTTTGCAGATGAGAATGCTGAGGCACCAAGAGAATCAGATCAGACAGCTGCGGGCAGACTCCCAAGCCTGCGTTCTTCACCACCACACTGATCAGCAGTCCTCAAAATGGGGTCCCCAGACTAGCAGCATCACTGGAAACCTGTTAGATCTGCAGATTCCCAAGCCCACTCAGATCTACTGAATTAGCACCTCTGCAGGTGGCTCCAGTGGGCTCCGTATTTTGCGGTTTCACAAGCCCCCCAGGTAGATTCTAATACAGACCAGTGTTTGACAACCACTGCTTTACAGCATCTAAATGCCCTCCCCTCCCCTGCCATCATCTCCCCTCCCTGCTCCTGCCCCGCACCCATCTCCCCCCGACCCCCGCCACCACCTGCACCTGTGGCCCCACCAAGGCTCCTGCAGCAGAACGGGCACTGCACTCAGAGCCTGTCTGCTTTGCTCCTGCCTCTTCACCTCTGGCCCTCCCCTCCACATGGGGCCCTTTTCTCATCCCTCTCCAATGCCTACAGGATGTGTCCCTCTCCCCTCTCCTCTCCTGACTTGATTGGCAAAAGCCTGTCCATGGTGGAGTCCTAGCTAATAGACCCACAGGCAAAGAGACAAAAAGCCTCCCTGTGCAATTTGCTGCTAATGAAAAGCCCAGAACAGCAGTTCCGGTCCTGGTTGCATGATAGAATCACCCAAAAAGCTTGAAAAGCTTAAAAACCAAGCCCCAGCCCAGCCCAGTCCTTCTGTTTTAGCTGTCCTAGGTGGGGTCCTGGGCATCCATTGTGCCCTGAGGGACCTTCCTGCCTCCCTGCGGGCTCCCAGGAGGCCGTCTGCTGCCCATCGTCACCCTGCACTGATGGTCAAGTGGAGTTAGGATTGGGGACACTGGCGGCCTGGGTGGTGTGGGGGCTTCCAGAGGTGCCCCCGATGGTGCCTGCTGATGGCCGTCGGGCCGCCTTTCTTCCCTGCTCAGGGCAACACTGTGGAGTCGGAGCACCTGTCGGAGCTCACGGAGGAGGAGTACGAGGCCCACTACATCAGGCGGCAGGACCTCAAAGGCTTCATGTGGCTGGATGCCAAGTACCTAAACCCCTTCTTCACTCGGAGGCTGACGCAGGAGGTGGGATACCGGCCAGGCCACACTTTCTGGGGGTCCCTTGCCTGCCTCCTTCAGGACCTGCGGTGGCCCAGGGTGGGGTGGAGGAAGAGTGGGGAGGCAGAAAGTCTCACGTGGGCCCGCCAGGCTGCCGCCTCCTGATCTGCAGGCTGGACATGCTTGTGGAACTCAGCATCTGCTGTTTTTCCTTCGCTGCCACGTTTAGTGCGAGGTTAATAATAGATTTGTTAACAGTTTGGTTTTCCTGGATGACAGACACGGGGTATCGATCAGCTACTGAATCAGAGCTGAGGAATTTCAGACATACCAGGACCTCAGGCTGTGGCCCAAGGCTGCCCCCAGCTCAGGCCTCTGGTTCTGTCCCTCGGGGCACTGCTGGCCTCTCTTTAGTTGGAGGCCTTGCGTAGGGGTGGGGCTCTTCCTGCGGCTGCCTGCTTTGTTTCTATGCAGGCCCATTTTCCATTCTCGGGCAGGCCTGATAGCTGCCGGTGTGTGCGCTCTTCCAGGAGCCAGGCAGCTCCAGTGACTGTGACCACAACTGCTTCCTTCTCCAGCATCCTGTGCAGTGGATGCAGCTGTCTCCCTGACAGCTGAGGAGATGGAGGCCCAAGGGGGTGCAGTAACCCCGCGAGATCACAGCCAATACGGGCATAATTGGGAGCAGAGCTAAGTGTGTCTGACTCCAGAGACCACATTTTCAACCTCACGCCATGCTACCTCCTTCTTTCTGAATGACACCTCCCGTGATCTCCACCCCCACAAAGAACAATCCCAGCTCAGTTTGTTCAATTGAAACTGAAGTTGCCTGTGGCCATCACCCTACCTCCTACCTCCTCCCCAGACACCCCACCCAAGGCACCCAGCAGCCTCCCCTCCCTTCCTTGGCCCTGCCCCTGACGGCTTGGTTGTGTCTCTCGACCCAGGACCTGCACCACGGGCGCATCCAGATGAAAACTCTCACCAACAAGTGGTACGAGGAGGTACGCCAGGGCCCCTCCGGCTCCGAGGACGATGAGCAGGAGTTGCTCTGACGCCAGGTGCCAAGGCTTCAGGCAGGCAGGCCCAGGATGGGCGTTTGCTGCCCACAGACACTCAGCAGGGGCCTCGCAGAGGTGTGTGCATCCAGCAGCCCCTTCAGGACTCCAGACATAGAGGGCGGGGCGAGGTACTGGCTGCAGAGTCACCTTAGTCCAGAACTTGCCAGGCCTTTGGAGCCAGGTGACTTCTTGGGAAACTGTCATCTCCCCACTCCTCCCTGAGCCAGCCTCTGCTCAGTGTGGCTCGTCGGCCCACAGAGGGGAGGGAGCACGGGGCCAAGTGCCAGTCATCGGTGAAGCTGGGGCACCTACCCCGCCACCTGGAGGACCCCTGTGGCCCCCTGCCTAGAGCACCATCTACAGGTGTGCCATTCCCCAGCCACTGCCTTCATCCTGCCCCCGCCGGACTGGCAGAGCCAGGGGTGAGCCACCTGCCTTTGAGTCATCAAGATGCCTCCGCAGCCACAATTCTGACCTAAGTGGCAGGGCCCAGAAATCTTGGAAACCTCCCGCTGCCCTTTGTGGTACTTCCTGTGCTCCCTCAGAGAGAGGGAGAGAAACGGAGTGACCTTTTTTCCTTTGCCTGATTGGCACTTCTCAGCCTGTCTCCCTGGACAGCAGGTGGCTGCTGCCTTTCTCTGGGCATCTTCTGAATGTTTACACTGGTACCTTCTGGTATCTTCTTTAGAGCCCCCTGCAAGCTGCAACCCAAGGCTTTTATCTTGCAGGGTCAGAGCGCCCTCTAGAGGGAAAAGCTAGAGGCACAGGGTTCCTGCTAGCCCACAACTGCTGTCTTAATTAGGTTTAAATTCATGCATTTTACAGCAAAGTGCTGAGAGCCTCGTAGTCACCTCCTGCCATCTGATCTCCCTCCCCACCATTCCCATACTCAGTTGTTCTTTGGTCTAACCGGAGGCCACTGTGCCGAGGCCCTGCAGTGTCTGCTCACTGCTGCCATCTTCGCTGCTAATCAGGGTTCCATCCTCTTTCCCCTCTCCCAGTTCCCCACCACGTTGGATCCCATTTGTCACCCATGCTAGGGTCCCCAAAGCACTGGGGCAGGGGCCAGAGCAGCAGCACCCAGTGCTCCCCTCTCCCACCCCGACCTGGAGTCAGAAGCAGATGCTCCACGCACACACACCCCAGCCCTGTCCCAGGGGCCCGGCCTCCTCAGCCATCTCAGGGTGAGGAGCTGTCAGTCATGTCCAGATGGAATGGAGTCACTGACTCGCATCCTCTCCTCACCTCCCCTTTGACAAGCCTCAAACTGCTCAGCTCATCGAAGGGCCATTGCCAACTTCCGTATGTGGTTCTGGGTCCCAGGGAGCCTTGGAACCTGGCCCCCTGGGGTGGTTTAATTCACCATGTGCATTCCTGCTTCTCTGGGGACACGGTGGGACAGCATGGTCCCTGGGCTGGAGCAAACGCATCTCCATCTCTTCCACCTCAGACGGTGTGGCTCCGGATATCAGGAGGGACTGACCTCAGGACCTGTGCCAGGAACAAGAGGCCAGGCCCGATGCTGCCACCTCGCCTTGCCCCTGAAGTGAGAGCAGGCCAGCCGGGCAGGAAGCACGCTGTTTACTTTTTGCATGAAAAGTAAATTTGTACTTGATAGAGCTAAAATATGATCTTTTTAAATTTCTCAACCCTATAATTTGAGCCATTGCCTTGCTTAATTTTGGTCTCCACCATTTCCTTCTAGTGGAGAAGAGAGGAAGTCAGAGGGTGGGGACCTTTGCCTGCCCCTGGGCGAGTGGGGGCAGGGATCTGAGACCAGATTGTTCTTGCGCCCCTGCCAGAACTCACTCTCGCCTGAAGTTTAGGGTCCCGTCTCCCAGATGTCAGTTGCTTTGCAATCAGTTGTTTGCCAGGATTTCTTTCTTTCCTAATCTTAAATTCACAGATAAAGCAATGAAAAGAGTCAGATCCCATTTCCGTCTGCCCCCTCGCCGCCAGGTCTGATAGCCCCAACCACGCCACACCTGGCCTCATGCTTTCAGCTGAGACCTGAAAAGGATGCTGTGGCGGAAGAGCATGTGGGGCTTGGTGGGGGGGCCCTAGGATTTGTGGGGGGCAGAGGGGGTGGCGGGACCTTTCCCAGGAGGTACCAGCACCTGCCTTGATCTCCTGTGAGCCTTGTCTGCCCCCAGGCGGCCAGGTGAGGTCAGCAGCCTGGGAGAGTGCCCCCAAGAGATGAGGGCACCCCGTGTTCCTTGGCAGTCTTGACTTGCCTTGGTAACAAAAGGCCATAGAAGTCTGTTTTTCTGGGTCAGTTTTTTTCAAATGTCTTTGCCTGAGAATAACAAATTGCTGCTGTCTACCTTTAGCACACCCGATAATTCTATTTGGGGCAGTGAATGCGCAGAAGATATAAAAATATGCAGCTTAACTATATCTTCCTGCATGTGTATTTATTTTCTTCTGGGTCTAGGCCGTGGGACAGGAGAACTGTGGCATGTAGGAGGAATACTTCAGGGTGAGTGAAGGCTGGAGCCAGGGAGCGCTGGGGAAACCAGCCTTTAGCCAGCAGTCCCTCCACCACAGGCGCTGCCGTGTGGAACCAGTTCTTGGAGTAAATCCCACGCTTTCTGCAGCCTGTAGTTGTTATGACCCCTCGGAACAACCACCCCATGACTTGTGTGTGGTCTCGCAGGGAAAGGGGCTGGCTTCTAGGTTCCCGAGATAAGTTTGCAGGGGGCTGGGCCAGGGCCAGGCTAAGGGTGGCTCAGTTCCATCATCTAGAGCTCAGACACTCTGCCCAGAGGCAGAACTGAAGCCCTCTCGGCCCCTACCCTAAGCCAGCCACCCCTCTTCACAGTGGGTGAACTGGGCTGGGCCAGCCGAGCTGGCTGGCATGAGGCCAAGGGGCAGGCCTGAGCGCCAGAGTCACCCAGGTTAGCCCACAGGATTCCTTTGTGTGCCATGGAATGCCGAAAGATGGGTGACTGGGGACCCTTCTTAAAACCCTTGGCAAGGGTGCCATCGGCACGGCTTGGCCTCATGAAGTCTCGGGTCCCATGTTCCCACGGGGCGCATATGCTTACAGAGTCCTCAGCAGGGTGGCCGAGGCCAGGCCTCTTCTGCTGAGGAGGGTGCAGGCTGGGGTGTGGGTGTGGCCGGGGGTGGCTCAGGGCTGGAACTGCTGCCTGACTCCTGTGTGGGGAGAAGCTCAGTGGCCGTTGGCTGCCACTGACAAGGATTTCACATGCAGAAGAGAAAAGGTCCCCCTCTGCCCCCCAGATTCCCTGCCGAGTGAGTGCCAGTGTGTGCTGCCCTTGCTGGGGGCAGGTAGGAAACCCTGAGCTTCCTGATGCAGTCATGAAGCAGTGTCCTTGGGAAGGCGTCTCCAGAGCTCCGGGCCCTCTGCCCTAACGCCCTCCATCTCAGTCAGATAAAGGCTTCAAGAGAATAAAGAGCCAGCCCGCTTCCATTTAGGCTCCTGCCATTTCCCAAACAGTTCTCCAACAGTTAGACATTGAGGGGCTTCACTGTTAGTGGGCATGTAACAGAAGGAAGACTAATACACGCCCCTGCCCTGTCCCATCCCCCTCCCCCGAGCCATTTTCTTGCTGTGCTCTCTGGTGCCCTTGAGTTGGTCTCCCTGGCTGCTCTGCGGGGGCTTCCCTGGCTTTGGGGTGAATGCGAAGTGCTGGTGAGCAGTGGGCCTGTGACTGGATAGGAAGATATGCATCCGTGGTCAAAAGTCACCTGCCAGCGCTGTGGAGACAGAGCCTCAGGCCAGGATGGGGAGGCCCCACTACTCCCACCTGGATGGTGGGCACGGCCTGGCTTATACCAAAGGCATTGACGGTTTCTCCAAGTAGGGATCTGCAAAGCTTGAATTGTCCTCAAGATGGCAAAGCTTGAATTGTCAAGATGGATGTGAATCTTACATTCCTTTTCATCATTTCCTATGTAGAAATGAAGAGTGCTGGGTTTTTGTTTTAAGAAGCATTATGAAGGCCAGACGTACTCATTTTTCTCCTGCAAGTGAGCTGGGAGAGGCCCCTGTTAGGCCCGTTTCCTGAGCAGTGCTGTGCTGCTCTTCTTGATGGGGCTTCGGGCTGGGGGGGAAAGCGGGTCAGAGGTGGGGGGCCTGTGGCTGCCATGCGGGAGCCCCTGTGCCATCTCTGACTCTTTAAGGGAGTCAGGAATAGATGTGTGAACAGTCATGTCACTGGATGCCTATTTAGAAATAAAGTGTATGCTGCTGAATTGGAGCCAGTGTCTGTTCATGTTCAGGTGGCTTTGCAGATGCACAGGTCACACCTAGACTGGGCTCTGTGGCACACAGCTACCCAGCCCCTGGGCCGGTGGCAGCCATGTCACCAGGAAGTGCAGTGTTTAGGAGCAGGGCTGGGTCAGGGCAGCCTGTGTCCGGTTCCCACCTTTGGCCCTCAGTGAGGAGCATGTGAGGCTCAGCCCCCAGCCAGGCTCAGCTTCTCCTCACAATGCTGGGAGCCCTTCCTCCCTGGGTTCGCTGGCTGTCCGCCCAGGCTGCAGGGCCGCCTGGCCTCCTGCTCGGGGCTTGTAGATCAGTGCCCCACAGGCATTTGCCTGATGGTGAAATGGGGAACTTCTGTCACTGAACCTGCCCTCCCGCAGGAGTGGGGGCGTCCATAGCCTCTGATCAGAGGTGGTGGCGAGTGGGGGAAGAAGGGTCACGAGTTCATCTATACCCCCACGTACTTCCAAAGGCATCCAAGCTGCTGATGGTAACAGGCACGAACCAAAAATGCATGCGATATAAAATGAAACCAGTCAGGAGAAGCTGTCCTGGCCCCGGCCACGGGGCAAGAGCTGAGTTTCCTGGTTCTTCCCACCCTGTGCTTCAGCCCACCCTAGGGGAGACTCCCAAGGCCACAGTGGGCTCGCCTTGGTCCGCTTTTGGTGGAAACCCAGATTCAGAGAAATATTTCTCCACCATAATAAAAACTGCAAGTGTGATGACAAGTGGTAGCTGACACTTGGCCTCAGTGTCAGGGAGGCACCACGAGAATGATGAGGACTCTGGCTGACAGAAAGCAGAATTTTCCAGGCCAGGCCTGCCTGTGAGGGCGGCTGGGAAGTGGGGCTGTGCTGTGCTGAGCCGTGTCAGCTGGGACAGAACGCAGTGCTGGCAGCAAAGGTAGGCGGTGGTCCTGAGTGGGCACCTCGCTCCCATGAAGGGAACAGGGCATGTTTCATTTGTAGTTCAACCTTCTCAACTCCTAGAAAAAGCTCTTAGGGTAGAGGGGAGCAATCGAGGCAAGAAATATTTTCCTTAGAGGCTAGAAAGCTGGCGGGGGGCTGGAGGGTCACGCACAAACTTGAGGGCCCTGTAACCCCCGCTTATTATTCCACAGGGCACTAGGGGAATGAAGCTGGCCTGAAGCGGGGCCCCACTGCCTCTTGGAGGCAACCCCCCACCCCAGGCAAGGGACAACACAGCCCTCTGGCTCTAGCTAGAGCAGATGGGAGACATGAAGGGCAGTGGGGGTCAGGGGCCAGTACAGTCATCTCAAGGCCCTGAGTGACAGGAAGTGCCCCATAAATGGGGGTCCTCTTTGTATCTGTGGACCTGCAGGAGAGCAGGCAGGCGTCAGCCACACTCCCCCTGCCTGGGGAGACCGCCTGGCAGACCTGGGGGTCTTAGCATCAGTCGGGACCAGTCCGGTGCTGGGGACAGAAGGAACTTCTGCACATACAGGCAGCTGCCAGCTGATAGCGTGATGTAAATGAGGAAGAAAATAAGTCTTTGCTTAGAAAAAAAAAGGCCACAAAAATGTAGTTGGTTCATTTTGTAGCGAAGATGAGCCATATACTCCTATCTGCTGGTGGGAGGGCAGCTAGCTCACACTCTCCAGAGGACACTGGTGACAGCTCTCCAAAGCCTGAAAACGGCCCAGCAGTTCCACTCATGGGGCAAAAGGAAAGTGCATGAAAATTGCACTCCAAGAATGGCCATCCTGGCAATATCTGAATGAGGAAAAATGGAAAACAACTTCTTTGTCCATGAATGGGGGATTGGTGAGATAAATAACGATAGAATATTTACCAACAATTCAAGATTCTAAGGATGTGGAAAAACGTTTAGAATGTTATCAGGCCAGCATTTTACCACCTTTAGAGAGAGAGAAGCATTTCACCCTCTCCTTAAATGCTGTTCAAGATTTCAAAATGACTAAAAATGAAAGTAGAAATTTTAGTACATCCTTTTATAAAAATACACATACTGGTACTTCAGCACACACCCATTCATCCCTAATATGGAAGACCTGGTGGTTGGGCCCTGTTGTCTTTGCTAAGAGAACTCATGTGGTTCGTGTAATGAGTGACTGTATGCTTCAAGGGGAAACAGAGCCGGTTCTCAGTTCAGGCTATTCCTGGTCCTTCCCTCTACTTGTCTGAGATTGGCTGAGGTATGGGTCTATGACCTTATTTGGCAGGAGAATAAAGCGATTAAAAACACACACACACACACACACAACAGAGTCTCTGTTGCCCAGGCTGGAGTGCAGTGGCACGATCTCAGCTCATGGCCACTGCAATCTTTGCCTCGTGGGTTCAAGCGATTCTCCTGTCTCAGCCTTCCGAGTAGCTGGGACTATCGGCCCCCGCCACCATGCCCGGCTAATTTTGTATTTTTAGTAGAGATGGGGTTTCACCATGTTGGCCAGGCTGGTCTTGAACTCCTGACCTCAAGGGATCCACCTACCTCGGCCTCCCAAAGTGCTGGGATTATAGACTTGAGCTACCGCATCCGGCCGATTATAGGTAACTTTTAAAATCTTGCTGTTTGCATATATTTTCTATTTCTCTCATAAAGAATATTAATTCAATAATAAGGAACACACATGTTCTTTGACCAGAACTAGAGGAGCAGCGCATTGGATGGAGTGACATGAAGGCCCCTAGGGAAACAGGTGAGGGTCCAAACTGATGCAGTCACCACGGGGAGGGTGGCAGCCCTTCCACCCACGATTCCTCTCCTGGCCCTGGGGCAAAGATTGGCAAATTACTGCCTGTGGCCCAAATCCAGCCTGCCTCCTGTGTCTGTACTACCTAAGAGCTAAAAATGGTGTTAACATTTTTTAAAGGTTGGGGGAAAAAACAGAAGAATAAGGCCAGGTGTGGTGGCTCACACCTGTAATCCCAACACTTTGGGACGCCAAGGCGGGAAGACTGCTTGAGCAGGAATTTGAGACCAGCCTGGGCAACATAGGGAGACCCTGTCTCTATATGTAATTGAAAAAAACTAGCCGGCATGTTGGTGTACACCTGTGGTCCCAATTACTCAGAAGGCTGAGGCAGGAGGACCACCTGAACCCAGGAGGTCAAAGCTAAAGTGAACTATGATCGTGCTACTGCACTGTAGCCTGGGTGATAGAATGAGACCGTGTCTCAAGGAAAAAAAAAAAATCATAGATTCACAAGAAGTTGCAAAAAAAAAGTACAGAAAGGTCCCATGTACCCTTCACCCCATTACCCCCAGTGGTAACATCTTGCACAACTACAGAATAGTTTCACAACCAAGAAACTGGCATTGCCACAGTCCACAGATCTTGTTCTTCAAAGATCTTAAAAAAAAAAAAAAACTGTAAAACTTCACTAGTTTTACAGGCACTCGCATGTGTATGTTTAGTTCTATGCGATTTTATATTGTGTAGATTCGCATAACCACCATCACAGGGAAGTTTCTTTTTATAGAAGTATTCCAGCTGCCAAAGAAGAAATCATTGAATTGGAATATCTCTATTTTGTAACTTCCAGTGAAATAATGGATCTAAGTGGGAAGTAACAGCCTTAATAGCTAATTCCCCAAAGGGAGAGAACTCGACATCATATGCCTCCGGATGAGAGAATATGCATCAAGTATTCTTACCACAGAGATCAAACCCAAATCCAAGCAAACCCCAAGAGCCAACTACCATGCAATGCATGCACACATTCAACACCCTTTCGTCATAAAAACACTCAACAAGCTAGGAATAGAGGGAAACTACCTCAACGTAATACAGGCCGTCTAGGATAACAGCTGACATCATACTCAATGGTGAATGACTGGAAGCTTATCCTCTAAGATCAGGAACAAGGCAAGGACGCCTGCATTCACCACTTCAATTCAATGTAGTACTGGAAGTTCTAGCCAGAGCAATTAAGCAAGAAAAAGAAATAAAATATACCCCAGTTGGTAAGGAAGAAGTTAAATTTATCTCACAGATGACATGATCTTATATGTAGACAACCCTAAAGATTCCACAAGAAAAAAAAACTGTTCAAACTAATAAATTCAGCAAAGTTGCAGGATACAAAGTCAACACACAAAAGTCAGCTGCATTTCTATAAACAATGAACAATCAGAAAAGGAAATTAAGAAAAAAATCCCATTTATAATAGCATCAAAAAGAATTAAATAGGAATAAATTTAACCAAGCAGCAAGAAAGACTTGTACACTGAACACTATAAAACATTGCTGAAAGAAATTTTAAAAGATACAAATGGGGCCAGGCATGGTGTCTCATGCCTGTAATCCCAGCACTTTTGGGAGGTCAACACAGGGGGATCACTTGAGGCCAGGAATTCAAGACCGGCCTGGGCAACACAGTGAAACCCTGTTTCTACCAAAAAAAAATTAAGAATTAGCCATGCATGGCACATGCCTGTGGTGCCAGTTACTTAGGAGGTTGAGGTGGGAGGATCTCTTGAGCCAAGAGTTCAAGGCTGCAATGAGCCATGATTGCACCACTGCACTCCAGCCTGGGTGATAGAGCGAGACCCTGTCTCAAAAAAAAAAATATATATATATATACTGCTGAAAGTGGATCTACAGATTCAATGCAATCCCTATAAATGGCATTTTTTACAGAAATAGAAAAATAAAACCATCCTAAAACTCATATGGGATCTCAAGGGACCCTGAATAGCCAAAACAATCTTAAAAAAGAACAAAGTTGGAACCTTACACTTCATGATTTCAAAACATATTACAGAGCTACAGTAATCAAACTAGTGTGGTACTGGCATGAAAACAGGTATACACTCATAAACCAATGGAATTGAGAGCCCAGAAATAAACCCTCACATATATGGTCAAATGATGTTCTACAAAAGTACCAAAACCACTCAATGGGGAAAGGACTATCTCTTCACCAGATAGTGTTGGGAAAACTGGACATTCATAAGGAAAAGAATGAAGTTAGACCCCTACCCTATTCTGTATACAAAAATTACCTCAAAATAGATTAAAGACCTAAATGTATGACCCAAAACCAACTAAGGGGAAACTTCATGACATTGGATTTGGCAATTATGTCTTAGATATTATACCAAAAGCATAGGCAGTAAAAGCAAAAATAGACAAATGGGATTACATCAAACTTTTTTTTTTTTTTTTTTTTGAGACAGTCTCGCTCTGTTATCCAGGCTAGAGTGCAGTGGCGCAATCTTGGCTCACTGCAGTCTCTGCCTTCTGGGTTCAAGTGATTCCTCTGCCTCAGCCTCCTGAGCAGCTGGGATTACAGGGGTTTCACCATGCTGGCCAGGCTAGCCTCAAACTCCTGACCTCAGGTGATCTGCCAGCCTCAGCCTCCCAAACTGCTAAGATTACAGGTGTGAGCCAGCCGACTACATCAAACTTTTAAACTTTTGCACATCAAAAGAAACAACAGAATGAAAAAGATAACCTATGGAATGGGAGGAAATATTTGTAAATCATGTATCTGATAAGGGATCAATATCCAGACTATATAAAGAACTGCAAATAAAAAACAAAAAATTTACCCTAAAGTGGGCAAAGGGCTGGGCACAGTGGCTCATGCCTGTAGTCCCAGCACTTTAGGAGGCCGAGATAGGAGGATAATTTGAGCCCAGGAGTTTGAGACAAGCCTGGGCAACATAGAGAGATCCCGTCTCTATTTTTAAAATAACAAAAATTAAAAGTGAGCAAAGGACTTGAATAGACATTTCTCGAAAGAAGATATATAAATGGCCAAAAAGCATATGAAAAGATGCTCAACATCACTAATCATTAGAGAAATATGAATCAAAACAATAAGATATTATCTCACCCCATTAGGAAGGCTGCTATAAAAACAAACCCCAGAAAATAACAAGTGTTAGCAAAGATGCGGAGAAATGGGGACTCTTGTACTGTGGGTGGGAATATAAAATGGTACCGCTGGCCAGGCGTGGTGGCTCAAGCCTGTAATCCCAGCACTTTGGGGGGCTGAGGCAGGTGGATCACTTGAGTCCAGGAGTTTGAGACCAGCCTGTATGTATATGATGAAACCCCTCTCTACTAAAAATACAAAAAAATTAGCCAGGCATGGTGGCATGCCTCTGTCGTCCCAGCTACTGGGGAGACTGAGGTGGGAGGATCACCTGAGCCTGGGAGGTCGAGGCTGCAGTGAGCCAAGATCATGCCAACTGTATTTTAGCCTGGGTAATCGGGGTCAGACTCTCTCTCAAAAAAATAAAAAATATTAAGTTCAGGGGTACAATAAGAAAATTAATAAAAATAAAAATGATAAAATGGGTACAGCTGCTATGGAAACAGTATGGAGACTCCTCAAAACATTAAAAATAGAACGCCCTATAGTCCTGCAGTTCCACTTGAACCGCCTCCTCCTCCTCACACAGGACCTGAAATGTGTTGCCAGCGGAGATTCGCATGTCTGAAAACCAGGACCTACTCGCATCCCTTAAGCTCACCGCTGCCTTAGTTCAGTGATTTCCTCTTATCCCTCGTTTATGAAGCTGCAGCCTGGAATCATACCTATAAGAAGTGTTTATTTTTCTGCTTTTGCACACTATGTGCAAATAAACAGTAGGAAATTGGGGGTAAACAGAGAGAATAACTACCCCCAGTGCTAAAACAACAAGCAGGCTGAAATAAACATTTAGGCTCTGGCAAACTCTAAAGGACAAACAATCCAGTTTCCTCAACAAACACGTCACAAGAAAAAAGTCAGATGTGATGGTAATACTGTCTCAGCCTGTTCAGGCTTCAAAATACCATCGACTGGGTAGCTTTTATACAACAAAAATGTATTTCTCTTAGTTCTGGAGGCTGAGAAGTCCAAGATGAAGGCACTGGCAGATTCAGTGTCTGGCAAGGGCCCAATTCCTGGTTCACAGAGGGTCATCTTGCCAGGTCTTTTTGTGCTGGGAGAACTCCATTCTCTTCAGCCCTTGTAAGGGCACCCATCCCATTCATGAAGGCCCCATCCACATGACCTCATCACCTCCCAAAGTGCCCTCCTAATACCAGGACACCAGGGGGATTAGGTTTCAACATTTTTTTTGGCGGGGGGGAGGGGGGACATATGCAGTCCGTAGCAGGTATCAGGTTTTAAAAGCCCTTGTCTTTTAGATAAACACTGAAAAATTCACAAATGAGATAGATGTCTAGAATTTGCTTCAGAGGAGTTCAGGAGCAGGGAAGTGGATGGCCAGGGTAGAGACAAAACCAGATTGGCCTCAAGTTGGTAACTAACTGTTCAATTGCTGAAGCTTGGATTCATTATACTAGTTTCACTTTTTTGCTTGTTCCTCCCACCTCAGCCTCCCAAGTAGCTGGGGACCAAAGGCATGTGCCACCATGCCCATCTAATTTTTTTTTTAATGGGGTCTCACTATGTTGCCCAGATTAGGCTTCACGTCTTTTGTAAACAAAAAGGTTTTAAAAATAGACAAACTGGGGGGAAAGTGACTTAAGTGACGTAACAGTTTATTTTTCATATAACAGACCTAGAGGCAGGCAGCATGGGCAGGCCCTGGGGGCAGCCTCCAGAGCATCAGGGCCAGCTGCTGTACCTGCTGCCCACCCTTTCCTCAATCGGCCCCCTCAGCTTCACAGAGCAGCTCCATCTCCAGCCATCACAGCCATTCCAGCCAGGAAGAGGGGCGGGGTGTGAAGGGCAAGCTCCCTTCCTTGAAGGCCATGCCCAGACACCACACAAACACCTCTCCATCCAGGGACCAGACAGTCATCCGACCACATGTGGCTGCAGGAAGACTTTATTATAGCTGGCCACAGATTTGAAAACCAGGGCTTCTACTACAAGGGGGAAGGGATGGAGACTGGGGTACAGTTTGGTGTCTGCCACAGCTCTCATCCCTGAGACTGGTAATCTAGCATCCCAGGTGCCACAGATTGGTCAGCAGAGCTAATGCTGTCCAGCTGGTGGGCCCAATGAGGTTTAAACATATGCAAATGGAGCAATCTGCTCTGAAGTCCCTGCTCCCCTTTGATGCGGAGCGAGCGCCTGGCTTCCTTAGCTCTCCCACGGTAGGTGTGCATCTCCAGGAAACTGCTAACTCCAACAGCCAGGGTGGCAATGCCGTTTCCTATGCTATCGCTCAAAGCAATCCAGCACCTGAGCCTGGTTTTGGCCCAAGGCCTGGGTATTTGTTCAGCCAGCGAATGAAATGGAGAAACCTGTTCAGTGTCTGCCCTGACAGCTGAGCTGCCTGGTGGGAGCCCACACAGCAGCATGGTCAGTGGGTGGGCACAGGGCTGCTGCTGCTGCCTTAACATTTCTGCCATGTATTTGGTTTTAAGTCAATCCTCACTTAAGAAAAAAACACCTTGATTTTTTTTTTTTCCGAGACAGAGTTTCACTCTTGTCACCGAGGCCGGAGTGCAATGGCACGATCTTGGCTCGTTGTAACCTCCATCTCTCGGGTTCAGGCGATTCTCCTGCCTCAGCCTCCCGAGTAGCTGGGATTACAGGCACCCGCCACCACGCCCAGCTAATTTTTGTATTTTTAGTAGAGACGGAGTTTCACCATGTTGGCCAGGCAGGTCAACCTCCTGACCTCAGGTGATCCTCCCGCCTCGGCCTCCCAAAGTGCTGGGATTACAGGCGTGAGCCACTGCGCTCAGCCCTTAAATTTATTTTTAAAGCAAACCTGTCACTGTTATAATGGAAAAGTAGCATGGCCTGCCCTAGACAGAAGGTAACAAAACCTGCTAAGAGCCTGCCACAGGCTGTGTCTGATGCCAGGTTTCTCTGTTAAAGACAAGGAAGCATCAAACTGACTCCCTCCTCGAGACAGTTAAATGGATGGAAAAAAATTTAAATGGAATTAACTTTTAAAAAACATTTTCCAGGCCGGGCGCAGTGGCTCACGCCTGTAATCCCAGCACTCTGAGAGGCCGAGGCGGGTGGAGCACGAGGTCAGGAGTTTGAGACCAGCCTGATCAACATGGTGAAACCCCATCTACTAAAAATACAAAAATTAGCTGGGCGTGGTGGCACATGCCTGTAATCCCAGCTACTTAGGAGGCTGAGGCAGGAGAACTGCTTGAACCCAGGAGGCAGAGATTGCAGCGAGCCGAGATTGCGCCATAGCACTCCAGCCTGGGCAACAGAGCGGGACTCTGTCTCAAAATAAATAAATAAATAAATACATCTTCCAATGTTATTAATGCTTCTTTGTCTCTAGTAACAAGCATTTCTCCTGGATGATGCAGTCCCCTCCTTGGAAAACATCTGAACTCTGTACCGCCATTTCCCCATATGCAAGATGGAGATCATAACAGTGCCTATTTCACAGGATGACTGAAGCTAGCAAACAAGATCATGCACATAGTCTCAGGATACAAATGCCTGGTGGAAGGATCACTTGAGCCTAGGAGATTGAGACCAGCCTGGGCAAGATAGTGAGACCCCACCTCCACAAAAAATTAAAATTAGCCAGACGTAGTGGTGCGCACCTGTAGCTACTTGGGAGGCTGAGGTGGGAGGATCACTCAAGTCCAAGAGGTCCAGGCTACAGCTAGCCATGATCACACAACTGTACTCCAGACTGGGAAGTAACAGAGCAAGACCCTGTCTTAAATTAAAAAAAAAAAAAACAAGGCCAGGCGCAGTGGATCACACCTGTAATCCCAGCACTTTAGGAGGCAGAGGCGGGCAGATCACGAGGTCAGGAGATGGAGACCATCCTAGCTAACATGGTGAAACCCTGTCCGTCTCTACTAAAAATAACAAAAAATTAGCCGGGTGTGGTGGCAGGCGCCTGTAGTCCCAGCTACTCGGGAGGCTGAGGCAGGAGAATGGCGTGAACCCAAGAGGCGGAGCTTGCAATGAGCCGACATTGCGCCACTGTGCTCCAGCCTGGGTGACAGAGCGAGATTCCGTCTCAAAAAAAAAAAAGAAAAAAAAAATCAAAACATTTTTTACAAAAAATTAAAAAAATAAAAAGTGCTAGGCTCACAGTATAGCACTCAAATGCTATTTGTCAGTTTCATGGAAGAGAAAATTTAAGTCTTGTCATTAAAAAACTAAATACCACTTGAGGAAAAATAAACTCCCAAGTAACCAAACTTCAAAGAAGCGGGGACAGAGGACACAAGACCCCAAACACTTCATTTAACAATGGAAGACACTTTATTATTTTTAATCATCTCTCAACATTTCAACTCTTGGTAGAAATCAAATGCAAAACACCTGCATTTTTAAATTAGCATGTATTTAACTACCTCAGTCACGGCAACCTCATCCAGTAAGATGCACACCAGGGAGCAGGGCTGTAGTATCTCCTATTCCAGTCTGTGACCACAGTGCATCCGTGATGACAGGTACACTGGACTTTCCCTCCTACGATGTGTTAGTCACTCCTGCTTTCGTCCACTGGGTAAGTTACGTGGCATCACGGTTGGTTAAAAAGAGTTAGTTACTGTAATGCTGACGCAATCTGGAAATGGAAAACTAGAAAACTAGGGCTCTCAGGAGCGGGCCAGCCAGTGCTGATTCTGAAAGGTGAAAAGGAAGAACATCAAAGATGAATACCCCGCTAGGCTGGTCTTAGTAATAAAGTTGGTTGAAATTCAGCTTAACATACACACTGTACATCTACATGTGATCTACCAGATAGAGATATATATATATATGTATATATTAAAAAAAAGAGCCATAGAAGATTTGGAAAACCTTAAAATCACTCAACTGAGTTGGAAGAACATCAGCAAATTCACAGTGGCCTCAGGATTCAGCCAGACTTAAACTTGCTCAAGAGCTGAATAACTTTCTCCCAGAAAAACCCACTGCATATAAATCCCTTAACATTGTGTACATCACAAACAGTTATGGCTAAAATATGTTAGTTCACAAGGAAGGGGCTTTATTTCCAATCTCTTGCCCCACTCCTGCTCTTGTACCCCCACGAGGAAACTCCGGGGGCTGGTAATTCACATGAGGAGCTGAAGGGGCCTTCAGGCTTGGAAGCACTTAGGCTTAGCTGAGCATCTGAGGAGCCGTCTGTCTGATGGGCACATGCCGACTCCTGCCCACTTTTAGTGCAAAAAGATCGCAAATGTTGCAGATGAGTCCTGGAAACTGGTGAAGAGAAGAGGACTGAGATGGAGGGGCAGTAGGAATCCCAAATGATTTTCTTTCTGAAACGAGACTCAAGAAGTGTGAAGTGCGAGGTTCCTGCTCAGCAAGCTATAGGTCCGACAGGTGAGGTCCCTGAATTGTCACTAGGTTAGCAGTCTGCGGGCACACAGACCTCGACACCCGCACTCACCCCCTAAGTGCACACTGGAGGTAGGTGTATAGCTAGTTACTGCAGGGAAGACAGTGACTCTCCACCAGCTCAAGAGAAGGAGGCTTCGTGTCTGTTCCTCCCTACCCCAAACTCTCCTCTCCCTTTGGGCCGTAGTGAGTGGAGGATACAATATGAATGGGCGCGAGGCCCTCCCTTGGAAGACTAAAGAACCCAGGGCATTTAATAAATAGCTACATAATTCATTTTTTTAACCACGTTGAAACACACAGCAAGTTGAATATTTATTTAAAAATAAATCTCAAAAATATCTATTGGTAGTACAGTAAGAGGGGCATGTGCAAACAACAGAAAAGGGGGGCAGTCAGTCCTGCTGTGGGAAGCCCCCACATCAGTGTGTTGGAGCAAAGTTCACGAAGGCCATGGGCTGACTGAGCTGTGGTGTACAAAATGACATTCAGCTAATACTGGACTTGGTTCACCTTTGACACCTGGAGAGGTGGGAAAGCCAGGGGTGGGAAGTCCAGCTGGGGATCCTTGCGTTTGGGAAGGGGGCGGCCAAGGGATGAGCCTTTGGGAGAGGCCCCGTGTGGCAGGAGGGCTCATTTCACAAGCCAACAGGCCTCTAGCTCGCCGCTCCAGGTGGATGTCTGGTGGCCTGAAGGGCCCTTCCCAGTCCAAGTCGGCTTTGTAATGGGAGGGGTAGGTGCGGTGAGGGTCCCAGAGATAGAAATCCTCTTTAAAGGAAAAACAAAACAACAAAACCAAACCAACCCCAAAAAAAAGAACCAACTGAACAGGGAGTGGAGAGATCAGCAAAATGAATCTGAACGGAAGTGCCACCTTCTCCCTTGTCAGACAACAAAGCAGCCATTGGTTGAAACATCTGAGTCGCTAAGTGAACTCCCACGTGGACACAGTCAGCCCACGATCTCTGCCACCTACATGGTCAAGTGCAGGCCTCCGCCTCTGAGATCAATGCATGAGTACTTCTTCACCGTGAAACCCGAAAGGTTGGTGATGTAGCCCTTGGAGCTGGAAGGGGCGAGGCCGGTCTATCTGTACACGAGATGGGAGAGCTGGGTGGACTTGTAGTTCAGCTGCTTGTTGGGCATGAACTTATGCAGCTCACTCTTTTTGTAGCAGGGGTCGTAATGGTAAGCACTGAGGCAGGCGTCACATGAGACTTTTGAACACTGGGTGCAGGTGTTGGTGGCACCTGGGCGGTTGCAGAAGCCACAGCGGGAAGTGGGCGTGGAGGAGGGCTTCGATTTGGAGTGAAGGTGCGGGAGGCGGTCGAGGCCCTGAGTCTGGCCTGGGTACTTCTCCCGCAGAGATGCCCCGTGGGCCAGGCTGTCATGAGTGGAGGCCTTGCTGGGGAAGACGCTGGGCTTGGAAGCTGGAGGACAGGTGAGCAGGCTGTCACAGCGCTGGCAGAGGGAGGAGCTGCAGGACAGCCCACAGCTTTGGCACTTGGAGAGGGCGGACTCTTTGGCAGGGGGCGAGCGCTTGTGGTAGAGGGGGTGGGCATCGTTTCTGACCAGCCACACATCCGGCCGCAGAGCATCCTGCCGACGGTAGGTGGCCCTGGGTTCGGAGTCTGTGTACAGATCCACGTCATCCTGAGTGGAGAAGTAGGTACCGCGCAGCAAGCCCGGGCCGTTGCTGGGGGAAGCAGGTGGAAGGGCATCCGGGCTGCCATGGGGAGAGCTGGCCATGGTCAGCAGCGAAGGGGACGGGCGGATGATCTCGTCCTTGAGGTCATCCCCCACATCCGCTGCCACAGGCTCCTTCCGAAGACTCAATGAGGCCTTCAGTGGTGGCTTCCGGCTCTCCCAGTAGCTGTCATAGGCATCCACCGACCTCGAGGGCTTGGTCACGCGGGGCTTGTAGTAGTCCTTGGCCGCCCGCTCGCTGGCTGACTTCTGGAGTGCCACTCGTGACATGGAGGCCGTCAGGTGCTCCCGGCCCTCTGCCCGCCGCCGCAGGGCGTCTGAGCAGCCGCGCACGTCCTCCGCACTGCTCTTGCGCTCGCTCACGATGTCCAGCTCGGAGTAGCCCTTGTCCTTCACTTGTGAGTGGATTTCCAGCATCTGCTCACACTCGACTTTGGCCAGAAAGAGCTCGAAGGAGACCATCTTCACCTGGAGGGTCTCTACGAGCTCTCTGAGCTTGTATGCAGTGCCCAGCTCAGGTGCGTAGCCCATGCAGCTCAGGATGGCTCGGATGTCCTCTTCCAGTAATGTCGACTTGACATAATAAACAAAAGGGCCCGTGTAGGTCTAGAAGGAAGGGAGTAGAAAAGAGAGGTGGGGTTTTCTCTCAGAGACACAAGACAGACTATGTCAAAGCAAAGGATATCCAGCTCTGAAGTGGGGCGGTGGGGAAAGGGCAGGGCAGGGAAGGATCCTGACAGCCTTACCCTGCGGGAGGCAGAGGAGGCAGGGCTGGGACTTACTAAGCACTCAGGAGTTGTGCAAGGAAATGACCCAGCAGCTCCTTTTTTTTTTTTTTTTTTTGAGACGGAGTCTCACTCTGTCGCCCAGGCGGGAGTCCAGTGGCTCGATCTCGGCTCACTGCAAGCTCCACCTCCCGGCTTCAAGCAATTCTCCTGCCTCAGCCTCCTGAGTAGCTGGGATTACAGGTACCTGCCACCACACCCAGCTAATTTTTGTATTTTTAGTAGAGACGGGGTTTCACCATGTTGGTCACGCTGGTCTCCAATTCCTGACCTCATGATTCACCCGCCTTGGCCTCTCAAAGTGCTGCGATTACAGGCGTGAGCCACCAGCAGCAGCTCCTTTCTTAAACACAGGGAGCAAAACCTCTCGCTTCCTAGTGGGGCGCAAAGACTCGGCTCCATATGAAGAGGGAGCCTGGGTGAATAAAGGGGCCGGATTATAGGCAGAATGTGGTGACAATCAGAACCTTCCTCTCTGGCATTTCCATGATGGGCTGAGTAACACGGCAGACTGAAGGGGCTGGCTAGGTGACAGCTCAACCGTGCCATCCCCTCTCTCGATTACTGCTCCTCCCACGGCAGAATGAAGAAGCCTGGCTAGGTGACAGCTCTCCTGTGCGTGGTCTGATTCAGGATCCCTCTCTCAATTCCCCCTCCTCCCCTACTATTACCACTTAGTCCAGAACACCCCTCAGCTTGCTGGGACCGCTGAGAAGCTTCCTAACTGCTCTCCCCACCCCTCTACAGCCTACTTCCCATACCACAGCCAGAATGACCCTCTTCAGATGCAAGCCAGATCCCACACTACCTCCTTTCCCGCCTGCTCTGAACAAATCCAAGCCTTGCCCTGGGCTACAAGACCCTGTATAACCTGGCTGCCCCTGCCTTCCCAGTCTCTCTGCTTCAGGTGTGGCAGCCAGGCCAGAAACAGTTCAGAGGTGATGCTGGAGAGACGGGGAAGGTGTGGAGCCCAGAAGGATCTGAGAGCAGAGGACGGATGGACTCAGACTGGCACAGCCTCTCAGGACGGACTGCCAGGGGCAGGAAGAGAGGAGGAGGGCCTGTATGGAGGCTGCTCCAGGACCTCACCTTGATGCTCCTGAATTCCTTCTTCCACGGGTAGAGGAAGAGGTTGATACCCACTGTCTCCAGCATGCTGAAGGCACCGTGCAGAGCCCGCAGGCTGGAGGAGCTGAGCGAGCGCAGGGAGCTCTCCACCACCTCATAGAACTGGATCAGCCGGAATCGATAAAAGGGATCCACCTTGTGCAGGCTGAGCAGGGTCGATGCTGCCACCCGCAGACACTCATCGCCGCCAGGCCGCTGCCTGCTGGTGGTGGTATCCACTTTGCCCTCATGGAACTGCACATACTTCCGAAATAAGTCATCCTTGAATTTTGTATCCATTGAACTGGGCTTCCCCATCCGATCGAGGGGGGCTACCTTATCTCCTCCATGGCTTCTGGATTAGAGGCAGGGACATCGCTAAAAGCAGGGACATGTTGCCGCCTGGACCAGCGGAGTGCTCTGGAAGGAGGGGAACAAGAAGCATGTCATTCCTCGAAACGGTCCGCGCTTCGGCTTCAGGCCGCTGAGGCAAAATGAACAGCAGAACTGGCCTAGGCTACCCCAGGCCCCAGCAGCACGTTACAGAGCAGGTCCTACAAGCAGGGGTACCACAGAGGCCAGAGAGAGACGGACCTTGACTTTGTTGTGCTCGCAAATGAAAAATACGATTAATATTCCTGAAAGAGAAGTGTGGGTGAGTACAGAAAGGGCTCCTGTCCTGGTTTCACTGGGGAAGGGGGAGTTTAGGAAAGCCCTCTTGAGACAGCAACAGACCTGAAGGATGAGGAGTTTGCCAGGTCAAGAGGCCAGGGAAGGAGCTGCAGCAGAGGAAGGCCCTGAGCTAACACTACCAGACGCTCCAGACACGTGACGAGCTTCACACACACTAACTCGCCTTTTTTTTTTTTTTTGAGATGGAGTCTTGCTCTGTTGCCCAGGCTGGAGTGCAGTGGCGTGATCTCGGCTCACTGCAACCTCCGCCTCCCGGGTTCAAGCGATTCTCCTGCCTCAGCCCCACAAGTGGCTGGGATTACAGGCACCCGCCAACACGCCTGGCTAAGTTTTGTATTTTTGTCAAGACGGGGTTTCACCATGTTGGTCTCAAACTCCTGACCTCAAGTAATCAACTGGCCTCGGCCTCCCAAAGTGCCAGGATTACAGGCGTGAGCCCCCACACCCAGCCTCACTTTCTCTTCTTAAACAATCCTAGGAGAGAGGCGCTACAGTTAGCCCCAGTGGACCCATGTGCAAACTGAGACACAGACATTAGAAACTGCTCAAGGTAGGCCAGGCACGGCGGCTCACACCTGTAATTCCTGAACTTTGGGAGGCTGAGAGGGAAGGATGGCTTGAGTCCAGGATCTCGAGACCAGCCTGGGAAACATGGTAAAACCATATCTCTACAAAAATACAAAAAATTTTTTAAGAAAAAGAAACTGCCCAAGGTTACAGAACTCTTAAGAGGCAGAGGAGCTGAGCTCAGAACCCAGGCAATCTGGCTCTAAAGTCCATGCCCTTACCCACCACACCCTGCTTTCCTGAGGCAGGAAGCCTGGCACAGGAACAGAACTGCAGCCAGTGAGGCCGAGGCCACGAGGGCAGGGGCGTGAGGAGAGGCAGCTGCCAGCACCAGCAGGACCCTCAGCCCCAAGGCTGCAAGAGCACATTCAGAATTTGATATTTTATACAAAGAGCCACGTGAAGCCACTGAAGAGTTTATAGCAAGGGGAGAGGGATATGGTCTTCTTTACAATTTTCAAAAGAGGCCACAGTGGCTGCCAGCCCCTGGAATGCTGTTACCAGCCTTTGACAGCCTGCATCCCCTTTATCACAAGAGCGCTTTGCAGCCCCCTGTTGGAAGAGGATAGAATGTTCTGAGCTGGGACACAGGCTTTATACAATCTTGTCATCTGCTTAGCCACTTGTTAGTAGAACAGGCACAGATCCAGCAATATTCTTGTCACCACAATGCTGGGAGCGAATCCAGATTAATGGAGGGACACTGCCAGGGCCAAGGAGACAACACGCGCAGGGTCATGGACATGGGGTCCAAGGCCAGGTACCTGCGAGCGAGGCCAGGGCTGCTTCTCCAGGTTACTCGGGCAAATTGCTCCACCTCCCTGGGTGGCGGTTTTCTCATCTGAAACAAGGGGTTAATAATAGCGCCTCTGTCCAGAGCTGGCAAGAGGATTAAGCATGACGGGATACGAAGCTGCTCAGAGAGCCGGCTCCAGGAAGTCCTCGATGGCCGCTGCTGTAGCCCTAAGCGGCCAGGCCTTCTCTGAGTGGGGCAGATACCACTGACTGGGTGGTAGATGTGCATTTTCACATGCTCTGGTCCTGCCGCTCCTGCCCAGAAGCTCCGTGGGTACAGGACTGTGACCATCTTGCTCAGTAAGGTGAGCTGTGTGCTTCATAAATGTCTGCTGAGTGTGGGAGATGGCAAGGGACTGAGAGAAGTTGCAGCAGGACTGGGCCTGGCGTGTGGGGGGCTCCTTTAGCAGACCTGTGTTCAGCCAGGAAGGTCCTACGAGCCTGGCAACTATCATGAGGTCAACAAAATCATCCTCATCTCCATGAGCCACTAGTCTGGCTCCTCCATGGTTTTTGTACCCAGGAGGAGACTCCTGGGGGTATTAATGGTGGGGTGAGAGGTAGGATGTGTAGCAAAACTAGGGACACAGAGAGGCCACTGTCTCCAACACACTGCACTGCTGAGGGAGCCCAGTGCTACAGCGACAAACAAGGCTGAGGAGCACAGGAGGCAAACACATCCACTTAGGGGCCAGGCGCGGGGGCTCACGCCTGTAATCCCTGAACTTTGGAAGGCCAATGCAGGAGGATTGCTCGAGGCCAGGAGTTTGAGACCAGCCTGGGCAACATAGCAATACCCTGTCTTTACAAAAGAAAACAAAATGCACTTAGGATAAAATTATGCCTCATGAAGATTCTCATCATTCAGGCCTCAGTTCAAACATCAGCCCCTAGAGGTACCACCCTATTTCACCTTCCCAGTTCCGTATTGTCACATTCTCCTACGATAACCACAATCTGAAACTATCAACTTTATTCATTTACTAGCTTCCTCTCTTTGTCCACCCCCCACCCTCCCTGGTAAGCTGGCAAGCTGGTAAGCTCCTGGTAAGCTCCATAAAGGCAAGGACCATGTCTGTGTTGTTCACCACAATGCCTAACACAGAGCCTGCCTGTGCCTGATAAAGTAGGTGAAATGGATGCTGCAGCCGGGCATGGTGGCTCATGCCTGTAATCTCAGCACTTTGGGAGGCCGAGGCAGGTGGATTGCGAGACCAGCCTGGGCAACATGGTGAAACTCCGTCTCTATTAAAATTTTTTTAAAAAATTAGCCGGGCATGGCAGCATGCACCTGTAATCACAGCTACTCAGGAGGCTGAAGCAGGAGAATTGCTAGAACCCAGGAGGCAGAGGTTGCAGTGAGCCGAGATTGCCCCACTGCACTCCAGCCAGCCTGGGTAACAGAGCGAGACTCCATCTCTAAAAAAAAAAAAAAAAAAAGAGAGAGAGAAAGAGAAAAAGAGAAATAGATGCATGGATGCTGTAAAGGATGTCAGCATTCATGATGCCACCACTTTAGTTTCTCATTGGTACCTCCCAAGAATCCTGGGAGATCAGCTGGAGAGCAAAGAAACAGGCTCAGAAAGACGGCATGAGGTACAACAAGTAGCTCAAGGTTAGCAGCAGATGGACCCAATAATCCAAGCCTGGCATTCTGACTTGGAACCTGTATTCCTCTCACCACCCCACGATTCCCATGTCCAACAAGCATTTCTGCAGCCCCCACCTTCTGCCTGAGCTGGACCCAGTGGGGGAATGGGGATGGGTGAGGAAGGTAGAGGACAGCAATGAAGGAGACACATCCTGCCTGCAAATCTAGCTGGAAGAGCATACCACCTAGTATCAAAGTATGTATGTGCTCTATGTTCATACTGTTCTGTCCATAAAAAAATAAACAATTTAAAATGTATATTCTCTTAAAAAATAAAAATGTAGGCCAGGTGCAGTGGCTCATGCCTGTAATCCTAGCACTCTGGGAGGCCAAGATGGGTGGATCGCCTGAAGTCGGGATTTTGAGACCAGCCTAGGCAACATAGCAAAACCCCGTCTCTACTAAAAATACAAAAATTAGCTGGGCGTGGTGGCGAATGCCTGTAATCCCAGCTACTGAGGAAGCTGAGGCAGGAGAATGGCATGAACCCGGGAGGAGAGGCTGCAGTGACCTGAGATTGTGCCATTGCACTCCAGCCTGGACAACAGAGCAAAAACTCCATCTCTACATAAAGAAATGTATTTTGCAACACTGGAGAGGATAGTCACACATGCATTTACCATTCTTGACTTAGAGAAGCTGCAATCACGCCTCTGGCCCCAGGGCTTGTTTTCTGGTAGCCTGAGAACCATTCAAACACAGAGACATTAAGTTTCTGAATACTGTTGTAATTTTTTTCCAAGGAAGTCAGCCTTGAACTCAAAGAGACTGATTTTTTACAAAGTCAGCCAGTCTCAAGCTCGGCTCAGCGTATGCTGCTCTATAATCGCACCACAGTCCACACCCTTGTTTGTTGCTGAAAAACAATAAATAAAGCAAAGGGATCCAAACAGCCCAGCTGATGTTCAAAATCTGAACAACAAGGACAGGAAGTCCAAAATATCTAAAACAAATCTCAAAACAACCTGGGTAGGTGAGGGAAAAGGCAGAAGAAAGTAAAAGCTAAAAGATAATTAAGGGCAAGACATGCCTGGACAACATAGACTCCATCTCTACAAAAATAATAATAATAATAATTATTATTATTATTATTAGGTGGGTGTGGTGACATGCACCTATAGTCTTAGCTACTTGGGAGTCTGAGGTGGGGGGATCCACTGAGCCCAGGAGTTTGAGGCTGCAGTGAGCTATGATGGCACCACTGCACTCCAGCCTGGGTGACAGAGCAAGATTCTGTCTCAATCAGTCAGTAAGGAAAGGAAAGAAAGAGACTAACAATTACTGAGGTCCTACTATGTGCTAAGTATTGGGCTTCCCACTTTACCTACATCATCCCATTTAATCCTCACAACTCTATAAGGAAAACAGGCTCTCCCATTAAAACAACCTGTCCAACAGAGTTTGAAAGGATCAGAGCTGGAATCTGAACTCTTGTTGGCAGGCCCTGATGCCTGGGCTTTCTCCAATTTATCTCACTCATTTATTGTTACATCAGTACCATTTACCAAGGGATTACTGTGTGGCAGCTCTCTGCTAACTGCTCTATGAAAAACAATGAAATCCATAGGATAGATCCAAGGTTAAAGAGGAAACTGAGGCTCGGAGAGGCCAACTCACTTACCCTAAGTCATAAGGCTAGGAAGAAGTGGCTCTGAGCTCTGAACCTAGGTCTAACGCCAAAACTCCAACTCTTGCAAAGCCATCCTGCTGCATCTGCTGGACAGCTCTACTCTAAAGTGTTTGGCTAAGTTAGAATGCCTTATGGCGGCGCGAGCAGAGTTGAGTTACAAAAATTCCTGTAGTAGCAAAATTCCCATCTTCCCACACCGAATGGGGCTAGGAGAGCTAATCTCTATATGATGTAAGCTCAAGGGCCGAGGAAAGAGGCTGGCCAGAGACATCGGCCAGTGATGAAGCAGCTGACATCATCCCTGCTGAAAACATTTTCTGAGAATACAAGATGCCTTGTAGCTGGTCAGAGCTGGTGTTTTTTCTGAGCACAGAGCCAGCAATTCATTCCCAGCACTCTGCAAGAACAACAAAATACGCTCTCTGCAAAAACATCGTGGTTACAGGAGACCGAGACAGCCCAACGACAGAAGCTGTTAATTTCTCCAAGCAACCCAAGGATTGGAACGCCAAGCCGCGCCAGTCTGGTGGGAGAAAAAAAAAAAAAAAAAAACCCAAAAGACAAAAAAACAGCACTGTGAATATCCTGAACATAGAGGCAGGCAGGTGCCCAGAGTCAACAGCTCCAGTCAGCACCTCCTGAACCCACAATCTAGGCACCCTCTTGAAAAGCAAGTCAATGGAAAGAGAGATACTGCAGTCAGGGAGGCAGCGGCTTCTTTAGTTATTTTCTAAACATCTAAGAGGAAAGCTGTATCTGTTTAGGCTCCCACTGCATGGAAGTGAAGTGATTCCGAGTAGCAAAGCATTCGCTTGGCTTTACCTCAGCTGGCCCATTCAAGCAGAAATGTTCCCCAAGCAGTATTTGAAGGCGCCCCCTCTCTGCACAGGCAGAGCTATTTTGGTCTGTGCACTGCCCCTGTCCACAGGTTTACACATCTCTGGTCTAGCTCCATCAGCCTCCAAACAGCAGACGAGGAAGTCAGTTCAACCCCCTCCACCTCCCCACCCACACCAATGCACTCGTTCCAAGCAAGAGGCTCCGAGACACATCCAAGGCACCTTCCACGGGCTGTGAAACACCAGAAGGTCCCCACACTCCTACTAGATTCCAAAGAAATTCACACAGAGTCCTTCCAAACCTCTGAAAATAACCTCAGCGGTGCTGAAAGAAGCTTCCCTAGTGGCAGCTGCCTCTGAAGGAAGCTGTTTCCCTCCCTGCAAGGGACAGAAGCTGGCGGCTGCTAAGTCCCAGCTCGGTCATTCCTACAGCCTCGGGGGGCCACGTCAGTTGTGAAAAACAGCCCAGTCTCAAATTCTGGCCCTCCCCACGGGTTCGTGAATTGAATGAAGTAACAGGAACTATCACTTACTGGACGCCTGCTGTATGCCAGGGGCCCTGCATGATCTCATTCCATCTCTACTCCAGCCCTAGTAACCAGGTTCAATCACACTTAAACAGGCAACTGAGGCTCTTAAGAAGTGACTTATCCAAGGTCACACAGTGAGTACAAACCCAGGTGTGCCGCCAGAGTCTGAACTGGGAACCCCTGCGCAGTAACCGCCTCGTGGCGAAATCGGGGTGTCCTTCTGTTTGGCCAGTCGCCGAAGAGAGGGTGCTCCTCTTGAGCGGCCCTGAGCCACCATCGGTGGGTTCCAGGAGCTTACAAGGCAGCTCCCAGGAGAATGGGGATCCTGAGGATAGGCTGGGGGTCCCGGGAGCGCCGAAACAACGGGCCCACCTGTAGTCCTGCCTGCCGTGAGGGGACCCCGCTAACGGGCCAGCCGAGCCCTGCCGCTGTCTGGCGCCCCCTCCACCTGGGGAAGCCCCGGAGACATTTTCCGCTCGCGGCCGCCCGTCACTCACCCTGACACTGCCGCCGAGGGCTGCCCGGCCGAGGGAAGCAAGCGGGGGGCGCGGCTGCCGCCGGAGCCGGGGCCCACTGGGCTCTAGCCGCTCCGGCCGGCTGCAGGGGTACTGAGACCAGTACCCGCGGGCCAGCAGCGACCCGGAAACACTCGGCCCGGAAGTGAAGTCGCCAGGAGGCGGGCCCGAAGAGAGGGTGGACCACGGCTGCGCGCTGGCTCCGGGAAGCGGTCGATGCCCGCGGCCGACGGAGACTACAAGCCAGAGGCCGAGAACAAAGCGGAAGGCCGAAGAACGAGGACGAAAGCGGCGGAACGGCAGTTTGGGGCCTAACGAGCCATCGTCGCGTCTGGGGCTGGGACCCGGAAGTAAACAGGCCGGACGTGACGGAAGCCACTCGGTTTAGGGATGGTGGCTGGCCGGGTTGTCATGGAAACCGCTCCGGAGCCTGGAGCTGCATTCATGACTCCGCACAAGCAAGCAGGGGCTAACGGTCGGATCCCTCGCCCCCATTGTACGAACAGAAATACTGAGGCTCAAAGAGAGCCAGTGAGACGCTGAAATCACGCGTGATTGGAATCCAGCCTTGCTAGGGCTGTCGGTGTTACGGGCTGTGGGCGACGGTTAAGAGCGTGGGTCCCATTTTTAGCTTTGCCACTTACTAGCTGTGTGACCTTGGACAAGTTACCTAACCTCTCTGAGTCTCAGCTTTATAACCTGTAAAATTAATAAAGCCAGGCGTGGTGGCACGCGACTGTAGTCCCAGCTACTCGTGAGGCTGAGGCGGGAGGATCGCTTGATCCAAGGTGTTCGAGACCAACCTGGGCAATATAGCAAGGCCATGTCTCTTAAAAAAAAAAAAAAAAAAAAAAAAGCCAGGCACGGCGGCTCACGCCTGTAATCCCAACACTTTCAGATAAATTATATATATATATATATATAAAATCTGACATCCCCACCAGACCCTGAGCTTCTTATTCATCTATTTCCCCCCAAGCTCCGCACATGTCTGATGAGGAGGCACACAATAGATGTTCATTGATTGTAGGATTCTCACTCTGAGTCTCGGTGACCCCAGCTAAAACTGGTGGGCCTTGTGTGATGAATCAGTGACTTAATACTGGGAAACGTTTGGAGAACCAGCAATCCGCTGTCCAAACAGTAGCATTACTGTGTTTACCTGTCATTGCCTGAGCACCGCTCAAGGTCCCTGTGTTCTTTATCAGCTCATGTTTAAGCTCCTCTCTTCATTATCTGCAACGTGATAATGTTCACAGGAATTTCATCTGAGACAAACTGTCCCACCTTAAGTCTGCCTTTACAACAACTCAACACTCTGGTTTGGTAGCTCTTACAATATTGCATTTTCACGTGGGACTGCTAAAAAAAAAAAGTCCCCTCCAGCTCTGTGGGTCTGTGACAGCCAAAAGAGAAACAAAGATTTTGAAGAAGGGCTTTACCAGTAGGAAACCCTGGTCATCGAAACTTGGTGACATCTACTATCAGAAAAGACCCAAAGTCTCCAAAGAAAGTCACATTTCTCATCTTTTTTTTTTTTTTTTAAAGACGGAGTCTCGTTCTGTCACCCAGGCTGGAGTGCAATGGCACGATCTCAGCTCACTGCAAGCTCCAAGCTCCGCCTCTTGGGTTCACACCATTCTCCTGCCTCAGCCTCCCGAGTAGCTGGGACTACAAGGGCCCGCCACAACGCCTGGCTGATTTTTTGTATTTTCAGTAGAGACGGGGTTTCACCATGTTAGCCAGGATTGTCTGGATCTCCTGAACTCGTGATGCACCCGCCTTGGCCTCCCAAAGTGCTGCGATTACAGTTGTGAGCCATCGCCCCCAGCCTTTTTTTTTTTTTTCCTTTTTTTTTTGAGACAGAATCTTGCTCTGTAGCCACGCTGGAGTGCAGTGGTGCAATCTCGGCTCACTGCAACCTCTACCTCCTGGGTTCAAGTGATTCTTCTGCCTCAGCCTCCCAAGTAGCTGGGATTACTGGCAAGCGCCACCACGCCCAGCTAATTTTTGTATTTTCAGTAGAGACGGGGTTTCACCATGGTGGCCAGGATGGTCTGGATCTCTTGACCTCGTTATCCGCCCACCTTGGCCTCCCAAAGTGCTAGGATTACAGGCGTGAGCCACTGTGCTCGGCCATGCTTCTTATCTTTTAAACACAGTTGAAGGCTTGTGACTTCTCTACGTGGTGATGTAGAAATGACAGGAGCATCCTTTCCCGACTTTATTATATAATGATTAGCAGATTATATAAGGGTCACATGACAGTGATTAGGCACTTCTACTTCCGAAGAGCCAACAACACGAACAATCTACCTACCTCTTTCTATTTTTTAGGTTTTTTTTTCCCATCACCAAAGTAATACATGATTCCAACAATACAGAGGAGTATAGAACAAAAAGCGAAAGAGAAAAGCTACCCCATGACCCAGCAATTGGATTTCTCAAAATCTACTAGAGAAACATACACATGTGCACAAAGAGACCTTTTGCATCATTGTTTCTAATGCAAAAGCAATAATGGGAAATACTTAAATCTCCATCACTGAGGTAATGGTATATCCATACTAACAAATACTGTGGATCGCTTAAAAAGGATGATGCATGGCTGGGCAGTGGCTCATGCCTGTAATCCCAGCACTTTGGGAGGCCGAGGTGGGCGGATCACGAGGTCAGGAGATTGAAACGATCCTGGCTAATATGGTGAAACTCCCGTCTCTACTAAAAATGCAAAAAATTAGCCAGGTGTTGTGGCGCCTGTAGTCCCAGCTACTTGGGAGACTGAGGCAGGAGAATGACATGAACCCGGGAGGCGGAGTTTGCAGTGAGCCGAGATTGTGCCACTGTACTCCAGCCTGGGCGAAAAAGCGAGACTCCGTCTCAAAAATAATAATAATAATAAAATAAATAATAAAAAAAGGGTGATGCAAACCTACATAACTCTGCAGGACACACCGTGGAATAAAAACAGAGAGACATATTGTGAAATGGAAAACAAAACATCACCCAATACTTTATATTTTCTTTTTTTTTTTTTTTTTTTGAGACGGAGTCTCGCTCTGTCGCCCAGGCTGGAGTGCAGTAGCACGATCTCTGTTGACCGTAAGCTCCGCCTCCCGGGTTCATGCCATTCTCCTACCTCAGCCTCCCAAGTAACTGGTGCTACAGGTGCCCACCACCACGCCCAGCTAATTTTTTGTATTTTTAGTAGAGATGGGGTTCACTGTGTTAGCCGGGATGGTCTTGATCTCCTGACCTCGTGAACCGCCTGCCTCGGCCTCCCAAAGTGCTGGGATTACAGGCGTGAGCCACCACACCCAGCCAATACTTTATATTTTCTAAGGGTATATATATAGTCAACTAGGGGCCAGGGCGATGACTCACCCCTTTAATCCCAGCACTTTGGGAGGTTGTGGCGGGCGAATCACCTGAGGTCAGGAGTTTGAGACCAGCCTGGCCAACATGATGAAATCCTGTCTCTACTAAAAAAAAAAAAAAAAAAATTAGCTGGGTCTGGTGGCAGGCGCCTGTAGTCCCAGGAAGTCCCAGCTTCCTGGAAGGCGGAGGTTGCAGTGAGCCGAGATGGCGCCACTGCACTCTACCCTGGGCTACAGGGTGAGACTCCGTCTCAAAAACACAAAACAAAAAAAGTCAAGTAGGGACAGGAACACAGATACAGATATCTGTCTTTCATTCCACAAACACACATTTATGTGATCTGTATTAACATCTTTCTCCCCCAGAAGTCAGTGAACTCCACGAGGACAAAACTATGTCTATTTTGTTCATAATTATATCGCTACTACCTGGCATATATGCACTACCTAGCACACAATAGGGTGTTCAACATAATTCGTTTCTAACCAGAATTTTCACTGAATACCTACCATGTGCCAGGTTTGATGTCAGATTTTTTTTTTTTTTTAATTGAGACAGGATCTCACTCTATCACCCTGTCTGGAGTGTAGTGGCATGATCATAGCTGACTGCAGCCTCAACCTTCTAGGCTCAAGCGATCCTCCCACCTTAGCCTCCTGAGTGGTGGGGACCACAGTTGCACATCACCACATCTGGCTAATTTTGTTAACTATTTTGTAAAGAGAGGATCTCGCAATTTTGCCAAGGCTGCTCTCGAACTCCTGGGCTCAAGTGATCCTCCCACCTTGGCTTCCCAAGGTGCTGGAATTACAGGCATGAGTCACCACGCCCGGCCTGATGTTAGGTTTAAAGGGCATAACTGTTGAGTGAGACAGACACAGTTCCTGCCCTCACAGAGCATCGAGTCTCCTTATCAGAAAGAGAATATTCATAACATAGGAGTAGGATGAATAAAACCCTAGAATTCAGGATAGAAGATGGTGAATGATATGAGAGGGGTATAGAGCTTAGAGCATGGAGAAGTGACCTCTGAAAGGGTAAATTAAGGATGCCTCCAGTAGGAGGTAGAATTTGAGCTGGGCTTTGAGTGACTTGGACATGAGAGGATGTCCAGCTTTCCTTCTAGCTGGAGTAAAGGGAGCAATCAAAGGCAAGGACCTGAGGTCAAAAACTCAGCTACCTGTGACTGGGCTCAGTGGCACACGCCTGTAATCCCAGCACTTCGGAAGGTTGAGTCAGGCAGATCTCTTGAGGTCCAGAGTTCAAGACCAGCCTGACCAATATGGTGAAACCCCATCTCTACTAAAATCACAAAAATTAGTCAGCCTGTAGTAGCATGTGCCTGTGGTCCCAGCTACTCAGGAGGCTGAGGCTAGAGAATTGCTTCAATCTGGGAGGCGGAGGTGGCAGTGAGCCAAGATCACGCTACTACATGGTAGCCTGGGACACAGAGGGAGACCCTGTCTCAAAAAAACAAAAACAAAAACACAAATTCAGCACCTGCAAGCACATAATGTGGACAAATACGAGGTACTAGAGTACTATAGCCTCGCACTGCGTAGGACTGGAAATTAGTAATGTAATCTAACATAGTACCTGGCTCACAGCAGGCATCCAATAAGTACTTCTGTGAGAAAACAAATATTGTTGAATCCCTTCCATCTTCAGCTGACTTGTGGCCAAGCTTCCCGCTCACCAGGCGTGACCAGATACTCTGATTTTTGGAGACAAGTTAGAGATCCAGATTGTTTATTTATTTATTTACTTACTTATTTAGAGATAAGGTCTTGATCTGTCATCCAGACTGGAGTACAGTGGCACGATCATGGCTCACTGCATCCTCAAACTCCTGGGCTCAAGGGATACTCCCACCCCAGCCTCCCACATAGCTGGGACTACAGGCTCATGCCATCATGCCCAGGTAATTATTTTGTGAAGACATGGGATCTCGCTATGTTGCCCAGGGTGGTCTCAAACTCCTAGCCTCATGTGATCCTCCCACTTCAGCCACCAAAGTGCTGGGATTACAGGCACCAGCCACTGCGTCCAGCCTGGAATCCAGATTTTTAAATAAAATTTCTTAATTGTAAACACCATTTGTAAGTATACCTCCTGTTTCTATCTGTTGACAGGGCCTAGAAGAAATGGCACCCCTGTAGCAACAAGCGCCTAGACTAAGACTAGCCAGAGCTTAGTCCGTGGAACCAGGGCTTCCTGGAGAAATGGCTGATTCCCAGGGATGGGTCAGGGAAACTACAACATAAGGTTGGAACATATTAGTCAGCCAGAAAGTAGGAAGTGCCCAAAGAATGATGGGACGTGTTAAAAGCACACAAGGCCGGGCGCGGTGGCTCAAGCCTGTAATCCCAGCACTTTGGGAGGCCGAGACGGGCGGATCACGAGGTCAGGAGATCGAGACCATCCTGGCTAACACGGTGAAACCCCGTCTCTATTAAGAAATACAAAAAACTAGCCGGGCGAGGTGGCGGGCGCCTGTAGTCCCAGCTACTCGGGAGGCTGAGGCCGGAGAATGGCGTAAACCCGGGAGGCGGAGCTTGCAGTGAGCTGAGATCCGGCCACTGCACTCCAGCCTGGGTGACAGAGCGAGACTCCGTCTCAAAAAAAAAAAAAAAAAAAGTACACAAAAGCCAGGATGGAGAGTCCCTATTGGCCAGATCTGGGGCAATGTGAGTATCAAAATAAATAATAATAGCAGATTATAATAACTTAATTGTGGGGAGAGAAGTTATGAGCCCATACTAATGCTAAACATAAAATATCATGATTCAGCCAGTAATCTCAGCACTTTGGGAGGCCGAGGCAGGTGGATCACCTGAGGTCAGGAGCCTGGCCAACATGGTGAAACCCCATCTCTACAAAAATACAAAACAAAATTAGCCAGTAATGATGGCGGGTGCCTGTAATCCCAGCTACTTTGGAGGCTGAGGAGGGAGAATTACTTGAAACCAGAAGGTGGAGGTTGCAGGGAGCTGAGATCACACCACCGCACTCCAGCCTGGGTGACAGAGCGAGACTCTGTCTCAAAACAACAACCACCACCACAACCATGTTTTATTTATTTATTTTTTTAAGCTAGTCAAGTGAAGCAATGGGAATGGAGAAGAAACAAATCTATAACTGGTTTGGATGAATTAGTTGTAAGCACCACTGCCATTGGACCAGCTAATACCATGGTTATCACAGGAGCGTGTCTGAGGCTGTGTTTGGCCCTGAGTGCCAGGTCTGCACCCTGCACTAAGGATGAGTGAGGAACAACAGGCAGTCGAGCTGGTTGGTGCTACAAGTAACAATAGTACCTACCAAAATACAAGTTAAATGAGATAGTCCTTGTGATACGATAACATGTTAATTACTCAATTAGCATTAGCTATCATGAATCAACCCTTTTATATGTTTTAAAGATTAGAGAAGCACTTTATCCATAGTGGCTGCTTATTACATTTATTACATTTCTCTTGATTGAATGAAATGATACGGTTTTGCTAACTACTAGCTCTTATTTCCCATATTGTTTTCTTTTCAGGATCCTCACTCTAGTCTAAGAGCGTGATTTAATTGTGTTGTCAGACAGCTTATCTTCAGGGTTATGACATGGAGTCATACTGCCTGGGACATCATCTTTATTTATTTAGTATTTTGAGACAGGGTCTCTCTCTGTCGCCCAGGCTAGAGTGCAGTGGTGCCATCTCGGCTCACTGCAACCTCCACCTCCCAGGCTCAAGCGATCCTCCTACCTCAGCCTCCCAAGTAGCTGAGACTACAGGCGTGCACCACCATGCCCTTGTATTTTTTGTAGAGACAGGCTTTGGTCATGTTGCCCAGGCTGGTCTCAAACTCCTGAGTTCAAGCAATCCACCCGCCTTGGCTTCCCAAAGTGCTGGGATTACAGGCATAAGCCACTGCACCCAGCCTCACCATCTTTCTAAGCCTCAGTTTCCCCACCTGTAAAATGGAGCTGATCATAGTATCTTCTTCATAAGGTTATTTGCATTTTGAATGGGATAACATGTGCAAAGAAGTTCCACCGGTGCCTGGAAGGGAGTGATCCTGCATCAAATGTTATCCACGATTAGGATTCTTGTTGTCCCACATGAATTTGCTGGGTGCTACAGATTCCGTCTGGCTCCCAAAGCTCAGAATTCATTCTGGCCTCCCACGGGTGGAGGCAGGGTTTGGGGGAGGTTTGTAATTCTAAAGATGGCACGTCTTGAACTGAAAGCTGGCGCTGTCAAGCTTCTTCACAATCAGTAAGAACGGCTTTCTTCCCCCTTTTCCCTAAATATAAACCCCAACTGCCAATCGCTTTAAAGTCTTCATGTCTGCAGCAGAAGCAATCCGTGAGTCCAAAAGTGAGGCAGCTGGCAGAGGGCTGTTGTTAGTGGGATCCACCCAGCCCGGCCCAGCTCCAGGGAGACACACTTCACGGGATTGGATGTGGGCAACTCAGCATTTCTTCCTTATGATTCTTAATTGCACCTGAAAACAGTAACCCCGAGGTTACGAGCCCCGGGTGTGTACTACAACAGTCTCTTAAAGTACTGGGTTTCAGGGCCAGGCACAGTGGCTCACTCGTGTAATCCCAGCACTTTGGGAGGCCAAGGTGGGCGGATCACTTGAGGACAGGAGTTCAAGACCAGCCTGGCCAATGTAGTGAAACACCATCTCTAGTAAAAATACTAAAATTAGCCAGGCATGGTGGCGCATGCCTGTAATCCCAGCTACTTGGGAGGCTGAGGCAGGAGAATTGCTTGAACCGGGAGGCAGAGGTTGCAGTGAGCCGAGATTACACCACTGCACTCCAGCCTGGGCAACAGAGCAAGACTCCGTTGCAGAAAAAAAACAAGGTATTGGGTTTTAGAAGACTGCTTGCTGGAAGCAAACATCTTTGTCCTTGCCTCTCCCTTGAAGCAAGCAAAGAAAAGCCACACACAGGTTGTCCTTACTACATAGCAACATTATCCCTAGGCTAGAAGTCAAAGTAGGCTCTGGAGCTGAAAGGCTTGAGTTCAGATCCCAGCCCTGCCGCTTTCCATCTGTGTGACCTTGGACAAGCTATCTAACCTTTCTGGGACTGCCTCTATTTCTTATCAGTAAAATGGGATTAATAGTAACCCTGAGGATTACTGGGAGATTAAATGAGCTAGTAACATACGATGCCAACTGCAGAGTGAGCATTCAACGCAAGCCAGGTATGACTGACTCAGTCACAGAGCTTGCCAGGCTGGGGTGTAGAGTCAGCCTCAGACCAATGGGCAACATAATGGGACTTATGCCGTTATGGTCAGGCCTTGACATCTTGCATTTATGCTGCTCAAAAGAGTAGGATTTTGGCCAGGGGCCATGGCTCACCATGTAATCCCAATGCTTTGAGAGGGCAAGGCTGGAGATTGCTTGAGGCCAGGAGTTGGAGACCAGTCTAGGCTACATAGTAAAGCCCCATCTCTCCAAAAAATTTTTAAAATTAGGTAGACACGTGGCATGAGCCCATAGTCCTAGCTACTGGGGAGTCTGAGGTGGGACAATCTCTTGAGCCCAAGAATTTGAGGTTACAGCAAACTATGATGGCACCACTGCACTCCAGCCTCAGTAACAACAGAGTGAGACCCTGTCTCTAAAAAAAGTAAGTTAAAAAAAGAGTAGAATTGTATAACATCAAGAATATATGAAGAATTTCTGTAACTCAACAACAAATAGACAATCCAATTTAAAAATGGGCAAAGGTGGTTGGGCATGGTAGCTCACACCTATAATCCCAGCGCTTTCAGAGGCCAAGGGAGGCGGATCATTTGAGCTCAAGAGTTCAAGATCAGCCTGGTCAACATGGCAAAATCCCATCTCTACTAAAAATGCAAAAATTGGCCGGGTGTGGTGGCTCACGCCTGTAATCCCAGCACTTTGGGAAGCCAAGGTGCGTGGATCACCTGAGGTTGGGAGTTTGAGACCAGTCTGGCCAACATAGTGAAAGCCCGTCTCTACTAAAAATACAAAAATTAGCCAGGTATGGTGGCATGTGCCTGTAATCCCAGCTACACAGGAGGCTGAGGCAGAATTGCTTGAACCCAGGAGGTGGAGGTTGCAGTGAGCCGAGATAGCGCCATTGTACTCCAGCCTGGGAGACTCTGTCTTTAAAAAAAAAAAAGAAAAGAAAAGAAAAGAAAAATTAGCCGGGCATGGTGGCAGGCACCTGTAATCCCAGCTACTCAGGAATCTGAGGCAGGAGAATCGCTTGAACCCAGGAGGCAGAGGTTGCAGTGAGCCAAGATCACGCCATTGCACTCTAGCCTGGGTGACAAGAGCGAAACTCCGTCTCAAAAAAACATATATAAGGCCGGGCACGATGGCTCACGCCTGTAATCCCAGCACTTTGGGAGGCCAAGGCGGGTGGATCACGAGGTCAGGAGATCGAGACCATCCTGGCTAACACGGTGAAACCCCGTCTCTACTAAAAAATACAAAAACTTAGCCTGGCATGGTGGTGAGTGCCTGTAGTCCCAGCTTCTTGGGAGGCTGAGGCAGGAGAATGGTGTGAACCTGGGAACCAGAGCTTGCAGTGAGCCAAGATTGCACCACAGCACTCCAGCCTGGGCGACAGAGCAAGACTCCATCTCAAAAAATAAATAAATATATATATATATAAAAAATAAAATAAAATTTAAAAAAATTAAAATACAAAAATTAGCTGGGTGTGGTGGCAGGCCCCTGTAATCCCAGCAACTAGGGAGGCTGAGGTGGGAGAATCACTTGAACCTAGGAGGTGGAGGTTGTAGTGAGCCAAGATTTCACCACTGCACTCCAGCCTGGGCAAAAGAGTGAGATTCTGAGAGGCCGGGCGCGGTGGCTCAAGCCTGTAATCCCAGCACTTTGGGAGGCCGAGACGGGCGGATCACAAGGTCAGGAGATCGAGACCATCCTGGCGAACACAGTGAAACCCTGTCTCTACTAAAAAAATACAAAAAACTAGCCGGGCGAGGTGGCGGGCGCCTGTAGTCCCAGCTACTTGGGAGGCTGAGGCAGGAGAATGGCGTAAACCCGGGAGGCAGAGCTTGCAGTGAGCTGAAATCCAGCCACAGCACTCCAGCCTGGGCGACAGAGCAAGACTCCGTCTCAACAAAAAAAAAAAAAAGAGTGAGATTCTGTCTCAAAATAAATAAATAAACAAAATAAAAAATGGGCAAAGGACTTGAATAGACATTTCTCCAAAGAAGATACACAGATGGCCAATAAGCATGTGAAAAGATGTGTGTCATCACTAATCATTAGGGAAATGTAAGTGAAAACCACAGTGAGATTCTACTTCAAACCCTCTAGGGTGGCTATAATAAAATGTTTTGAAAAGAAAAATAACAAATGCTGGCAATGATGTAAAGAATGGAATACTTGTACTTGCTGGTGGGAATGTAAAATGGTACAGCTGCTGTAAAGAACAGTCTGGCAATTCCTCAAAAAGTTAAATGACCATATGACTCAGAAATTCTACTCCTAGGCATATGCCCAAAAGAATTGAAAATAAGGACTCAAAACAGACACTTGTACATTAATGTTCATTGCAGTATTATTCACATTAGCCAAAAGGTAGAAACAACCCAAGTGTTTGCTGACAGATGAATGGATAAACAAAATGTGGTACATCCATACAATGGAATATTATTCAGCCTTAAAAAGGGAGGAAATTCTTTGGGAGGCCAACGTGGGCGGATCACAAGGTCAGGAGATCAAGACCATCCTGGCTAACACGGTGAAACCCCGTTTCTACTAAAAATACAAAAAATTAGCCAAGCATGGTGGTGGGCGCCTGTAGTGCCAGCTACTCGGGAGGCTGAGGCAGGAGAATGGCATGAACCCAGGAGGTGGAGCTTGCAATGAGCCGAGATAGACCCACTGCAGTCCAGCCTGGGCAAAAGAGCAAGACTCCATCTCAGAAAAAAAAAAAGAGGAAATTCCAATGCTACATCATAAATAAACCTTAAAAATGTTATGTTAAGTGAAAGAAGCCAGTCACAAAAGGACAAACATTGTTGTGATTCCATTTATTTATTTATTTATTTTTAATTTTTTTTTGAGACGGAGTCTCGCTCTGTTGCCCAGGCTGGAGTGCAGTGGCCGGATCTCAGCTCACTGCAAGCTCCGCCTCCCGGGTTTACGCCATTCTCCTGCCTCAGCCTCCCAAGTAACTGGGACTACAGGCGCCCGCCATCTCGCCCGGCTAGTTTTTTGTATTTTTTAGTAGAGACGGGGTTTCACCGTGTTCACCAGGATGGTCTCGATCTTCTGACCTCGTGATCCACCCGTCTCGGCCTCCCAAAGTGCTGGGATTACAGGCTTGAGCCACCGCGCCCGGCTGTGATTCCATTTATATCAGATGTCTGTAATAGGCAAATTCATAGAGGCAGAAAAAGGATTAGAGGTTACCAGTGACTGGAGAGGGAGGAATGCAGAGCTATTTCTTAATATATGGAGTTTCTGTTTAGGTTGCTGAAAAAATTTTGGAAGCAGAGGTGATATTTGCACAACATTGTGAATGTAATTAATGCCACTGAAGTATATGCTTTATTGTGGTTACCATGGCAATTTTTATGTTATGTATGTTATCACAATAAAAACCTTTTTGGGGGGACCAGGCCAGTGGCTCACGCCTGTAATCCCAGCACTTTGGGAGGCTGAGGCGGGTGGATCACTTGAGGTCAGGAGTTCGAGACCAGCCTGGTCAACATGGTGAAACCCTGTCTCTACTAAAAATGCGAAAAAAAATAAATAAATAGCTGGATCTGATGGCACACACCTGAAATCTCAGCTACTCAGGAGGCTGAGGCAGGAGAATTGCTTGAATCCAGGAGGCGGAGGTTGCAGTGAGCCATGATCACACCACCGGACTACGTGCATGCCAGCCTGGGCAACAGAGCAAGACTCTGTCTCAAAAAAAAAAAAAAAAAAAAGAATGGTGTGGCCAGGCACAGTGGCTCATGCCTGTAATCCCAGCACTTTGGGAAGCCATTCTGGGTGGATCATTTGATGTAAGGAGTTTGAGACCAGCCTGGCCAACATGGTGAAACCCTGTCTCTACTAAAAATACAAAAAAATTAGCTGGACGTGGTGGCACACACCCGAAATCCCAGCTACTAGGGAGGCTAAGGGAGAAGAATTACTTGAACCCCAGAGGCAAAGGTTGCAGTGAGCCGAGATGGCACCACTGCACTCCGGCCTGGGTGACAAAGCGAGACTCCATCTCGAAAAATAAATAAATAAATAAATAACAAAAGATCTGGACAGACACTTCACAGAGGTAAAACATACAAATGGCCAATAAGCAAATGAAAAGGTACTCAATGGCATTAATCGTTATGAAATCTAAAACTGCACGATACCACTACACACTCACTAGAATGGCTAAAATAAAAGTGTCTGACAACCAAATGTTGGTGAGAATGTGAAGCAACTCATACCTTGTTAGTGGTCATGGGAAATAGTTGGAAAATGGCTCGGTTTGGCAGTTTCTAATAAAATTAAACGCACATTGGCCAGGCACAGTGGCTCACGCCTGTAATCCCAGCACTTTGGAAGGCCGAGGTGGGCAGATCACCTGCGATCAGGAGTTCAAGACCAGCCTGGACAACATAGTGAAACCCCATCTCTACAAAAATACAAACATTAGCCAGGCATGATGGCAGGTGCTTGTAATCCCAGCTACTTAGGTGGCTGGCACGGAAGAATCACTTGAACGCAGGAGGCAGAGGTTGCAGTGAGCCGAGATCGTGCCATTGCACTCCAGCCTGGGCAACAGCGCAAGACTCCATCTCAAAAACAAAACAAAAATTAAACACACATTTACCAAATGACCTGGAAATTCTACTTCTATGTGAATGCTTAGTTTTGAAATGTCTTGTTAATTGTGATGACTTTGTTCTATCCTCAGCCAATGTCTCAAGTCACAATGTACACATGAGGTGCAGTTTATTGTAGATGAAGGTGGATTCAAATCCCCCATTTCAATGCCTTCTTGTTAGTATTCATTATTTGGTTGCAGCTCTTGTCAGATATTATGAGATCGTTATGTTTTTACCATTACGTGGCTGACCCTTGATATAATAGAAACTATAAAATGCTATGAGCTGGTGGGATAACGAATGAATGCAATTTTCTTCTAGAGGCAGTTTTTTTTGTTTTGTTTTGTTTTTTTGAGACAGGCTGTCACTCTGTCGCCCAAGCTGGAGTGCAGTGGAGCGGTCTCGGCTCACTGCAACCTCTGCTTCCTGGGTTCAAGCGATTCTCCTGCCTTAGCCTCCCGAGTAGCTGGGATTACAGGCATGTGCCACCACACTCGGCTAATGTTTGCATTTTTTTTGGTAGAGACGGGGGTTTCACCATATTGTCCAGGCTGGTCTCAAATTCCTGACCTCAAGTGATACGCCAGCCTCTGCCTCCCAAAGTGTTGGGATTACAGGCGTGAGCCTCCGCGCCCTGCCAGGAGCCGCATTTTTATGTGATCATTCCCGCGTGGCTTTCTTGTTTGAGATGGAATCATTCACTGTTACATTTCCAACACTTAGCAGGATACTTAGCACACAGGGTTATTGGTTGAATGAATATTTACCTGCCAGTGTCTCCTCTGTTAAGATTCCTTTTAGGCCTAGACTCTGTCTTTTTTTTTATTTTTGTTTTCAGGCAATGTACAGTAAGCCATGATGGGCAGAGGCAGGGAATACTTAGAGAACTGGAAAGAATAAAGGAGCCCGTGTTCTCTGCAGAGCCAGGTAAGTCTGTGAGATGCTCACACGCCCCCTGGTGGTGTCAGTAGGAATTCCTCCTGGCTCTCAGCAATTTGGCAATCTTGAAGAATCAGCTGAAATCAAGATGAAATTATCTGCCCACAGGTTTAAATATGTAGCAATACATGATGGGGTAAATTATGCCTAACTTAGATAAGTATAGTGATAAATTTTACATGTGGCCTGAGGCTGATAGAACTCTGACGCCTGAGAGTTACAGGATTTGAGGGCTGGAGTTATTTCTGATTCATCTTAACTGTTCTTAAAGCATCATTGTTTGTTTATTTTTTTCTTTTTTTAAGAGAAAAAAGTCACCCAGGCTGGAGTGCAATAGCACAATCATGGCTTATTGCAGCCTCAATGTCCTGGCATCAAGCAGACCTCCTCAGCCTCCCAAAGTGCTGAGCCTACCTGTGCATGCCACCATGCCCAGATAATTTTTGTATTTTTTGTAGAGATGGGATCTTGCTATGTCGCCCAGGCTGGTCTCGAACTCCTGGGCTCCAGGAAAGTGCCTTAGCCTCTCAAAGTGCTGGGATTACAGATGTGAGCCACCTCACCTGGTCCCGAATTTTTAATTAAAAAGTGGTGCATGAAGTTGATATAAATATTCAGACAACACAAAAGGTAACAGAAGGATGAGTCTTTCTCCAGGCCCAGAACCTAAGACCCAGTTCCCTAGATGCCCTTTCGTTGTTGTTTTCTTTTCATATAAAATAGAGACAGGGTCTTGCCATGTTGCCCAGGCTGGTCTTGAACCGCCAGGCTCAAGTGATCCACCTGCCTTAGCCTCCCAAAGTGCTGGGATTACAGGCGCGACCCACCACGCCCAGGCCAGTTTCCCTTTCTAATAGGAACCACTGGTACCAGATTCTCAGAAATCTTCCCAGGAAGCTGGACGCGGTGGCTTATGCCTGTAATCCCAGTACTTTGGGAGGCCAAAGCAGGTGGATCACCAGAGGTCAGGAGTTCGAGACCAGCCTGGCCAACATGATGAAACCCCATCTCTACTAAAAATATTAAAAAATTAGCCGGGGCCGGGCGCGGTGGCTCAAGCCTGCAATCCCAGCACTTTGGGAGGCCGAGAAGGGCGGATCACGAGGTCAGGAGATTGAGACCATCGTGGCTAACACAGTGAAACCCCATCTCTACTAAAAAAAAAATACAAAAACTAGCCGGGCGAGGTGGCGGGCGCCTGTAGTCCCAGCTACTCGGGAGGCTGAGGCAGGAGAATGGTGTAAGCCTGGGAGGCGGAGCTTGCAGTGAGCTGAGATCCGGCCACTGCACTCCAGCCTGGGCGACAGAGTGAGACTCCGTCTCAAAAAAAAAAAAAAAAAAAAAAAATTAGTCAGGCGTGGTAGTGGACGCCTGTAATCCTAGCTACTCAGGAGGCTGAGGCAGGAGAATTGCTTGAACCCAGGAGATGGAGGTTGCAGTGAGCCAACATGGTCCCACTGCACTCCAGCCTGGGTGACACAGTGAGACTCTATCTCAAAAAAAAAAAAAAAAATCTTTCCAGTAGGGCAATTGACTCATCCTGTTTTGCCCGGGACTTTCCCACTTTTGGGAAAGTCCCAAAACTGGGAAAAAAAAGTCCCACATCTTGGGAAACCCCTCGCTCCCAGGCAAACCTGGACACTTGGTCACCCTACTTTCCAAAGGCATCTATTTATCATATACAAACATACACATATATTAGTTGCATTACTTGGCATCTTGATGTTGTTTTAGTTAAAAAATATATTTTGGGCCCGGTGCGGTGGCTCATGCCTGTAATCCCAGCACTTTGGGAGGCCGAGGTGGGCAGATCACCTGAGGTTGGAAGTTCAAGACCAGCCTGGCCAACATGGCAAAACCCCATCTCTACTAAAAATACAAAAGTTAGCCGGGAGCAGTGGTGCGTGCCTGTAATCCCAGCTACTCGGGAGACTGAGGTAGGAGAATCACTTGAAACAAGGAGGCGAGGTTGCGGGGAGCCCAGATTGTGCCACTGCACTCCAGTCTCGGTGACAGAGCGAGACTCCATCTGAAAAAAACAAAACAAAACAAAACAAAATATATATATATATGAGATGATTCAATATCAGCTTCATATTTATTTAACAAATATTTATGTAGTTACCTAGCATGCACCAGGCATTATTTTGGAAGCTGAAGATCCAACAGTAAATGAAATCGACAAAACCCCGTGACCTCATAGAATTGACATACTAGTAATTATATCTATTGCATTTATTTAATCAACCCCCAATCATCATTTTGGTTGCTTCCAGTATCTTCCTACTGTGACAACACTGTCCTGGATATCTGTGTGCATGTAGCTGTCTCACATGCATGAGGGTATCTATAGCAGCGCTGTCCAATAGGTCTTCCCACAACGATGGAAATGTTCTATGTCTGCTCTTTTCAATGTGTAGCCACGAGTCACATGTGGCTATTGAGCACTAGATATATGGCTGGTAAGACTGAGGAATAGAATTTTAAATTTTATTTATTTTGTTTTTGTTTTTTGTTTTTTGTTTTTCTTGAGATGAAGTCTCGCTATGTTGCCCAGGCTGGAGTGCAGTGGCGCGGTCTTGGCTCACTGCAAGCTCCTCCTCCCAGGTTCACGCCATTCTCCTGCCTCAGCCTCCCGCGTAACTGGGACTACAGGCACCCACCACCACGCCCGGCTAATTTTTTTGTAATTTTTTAGTAGAGACGGGGTTTCACCATGTTAGCCAGGATGGTCTCAATCTCCTGACCTTGTGATCCACCCGCCTCGGCCTTCCAAAAGTGTTGGAGTTACAGGTGTGAGCCACCGCACCTGGCCTTTTTTTTTTTTTTTTTTTTTTGAGAAAGGGTCACTGTCAGTCAGGCTGGAATGCAGTGGCACAATCATGTCTCACTGCAGCCTCGACCTCTAGAGCTTAAGCAATCCTCCCACTTTAGCCTCCTGAGTAGCTGGGACCACAAGTGTGCACCACCACACGTAGCTAGTTTTTTTTTATGTAGAGATGGTGGGCGGGGGGGTGGGGTCTTGCTATGTTGATTAGGCTGGTCTCGAACTCCTGGCCTCAAGTGATCCTCCCATGTTGACTTCCCAAAGTGCTGGGATTACAGGCGTGAGCCACTGCACCTGGCATTAATTTTTTTTTTTTTTTTTTTTTGAGACAGGGTCTTGCTCTTGCCCAGGCTGGAGTGCAGTGGCAAGATCACAGCTTACTGACACTTTGAACTCCTGGGCTTAAGCAGCCCTCCTCCGAGTAGCTAAGACTACAGGCACATCCATGCCACTGCACTCGGCTAATTTTATGTTTGTTTGTTTGTAGACAGTGGGGTCTTGGTACGTTGCCCAGGTTGATCTTGAACTCCTGGCCTCAAGTGATCCACTTACTTTTGTATTTTTTGTAGAGACAGGGAAGGGAGTTGGGGGCAATGGGGTGTCTCACTATGTTACCCAGGATGGTCTCAAAACCCTGGACAAAAGCGATCCACCCGCCTCAGCAACCCAAAGTGCTGGGATTACAGGCGTGAGCAGCCATTCCCAGCCCCTTCTTAAATTTAAGCAAACAAATTTTAATAATGATGCCTGACGCCTGTAATCCCAGCATTTTGGAAGACCAGGACAGGAGGACCATTTGAGCTCAAGAGTTTGAGACCAGCCTAGGCAACATGGTGAAACCCTGTCTCTACAAAAAATTTAAAAATTAGCTGGCTGTGGTGTGCACGCCTATAGTCCCAGCTACTTGGGAGGCTGGGGTGGGAGGATGGCTTGCACCCATGAGGCGGAGGTTGCAGTGAGCCAAAATTGTGCCATTGCCCTCCAGCTTGGGCAACAGAGAGGGAAGGAAGGAAGGAAGGAAGGAAGGAAGGAAGGAAGGAAGGAAGGAAGGAAGGAAGGAAGGAAGGAAGGAAGGAAGGGAAGGAAAAAGAATTTTTTTTTTTTTGAGACTGAGTTTCACTCTTGTTGCCCAGGCTGGAGTGCAGTGGCTCGTTCTCCACTCACTGCAACCTTTGCCTCCTAGGTTCAAGCAATTCTCCTGCCTCAGCCTCCTGAGTAGCTGGGACTACAGGCGTGCACCACCAGACCCAGTTAATTTTTGTATTTTTAGTAGAGACAGGGTTTCACCATGTTGGTCAGGCTGGTCTTAAACTCCTGATCTCAGGTGATCCACCCACCTCGGTCTCCCAAAGTGCTGAGATTACAGGCATGAGCCACCATACCCAGCTTTTTTTTTTTTTTAAAGAACATGATTCGACTGTATTGCTGTCTACAAGAAACTCACTTTATAGACTGGCTCTGAAAGGATGGAAAAAGATATTTCATGCAAATAGTGACCAAAGAACAGGAGGGCTGGCAATACTAATATCAGAAAAATTACTTGTCCAGGCCGAGCACGGTGGCAGGAGTTCGAGACCAGCCTAACTAATATGGTGAAATCCTGTCTCGACTAAAAATACAAAAATTAGCCAGGCGTGGTCGTGCATGCCTGTAGTCTCAGCTACACAGGAGGCTGAGACAGGAGAATCACCTGAACCCAGAAGGCAGAGGTTGCAGTGAGCCAAGATCACACCACTGCACTCCAGTCTGGACGATAGAGCAAGACTCCATCTCAAAAAAAGAAAAAAGAAAAATTACTTGTCCAAAAGATTACAATAGATAAAGAAGGCATTGTATATTAATAACAAGTTCAATGCAGCCAGAAGATATAACAATTATAAACATTTATGTACCTAATAACAGACCATCAGAACATATGAAACAAAAATTGGTAGAATTGAAGGAAGAAATAGACAATTCCACAATAATAGGTCGAGACTTCAATGCCCCACTCCCAAGAATAAATAGAACAAATAGGAGATAAGTAAGGAAATAAAGGACTTGAGCGACACAGTAAGACAACCAGACCTAACACATATACAGACACTACCCAACAACAGCATACACATTCTTCTCAGGCACACATGGGATAGCCTACAGGATGGACCATATGTTAGGCCACAAATTAAGCCTCAAGAGATTTTAAAAGGTAGACATCAGCCAGCCGTGGTGGCTCAGGCCTGTAATCCCAGCACTTTGGGAGGCTGAGGCAGGAGGATTGCTTGTGCCCAGGACTTTGAGACCAGCCTGGGCAACACAGCAAGACTTTATCTCTACAAAAAGAGAAAGAAGAAAAGAAGAAAGAGAGAGAGGGAAAGATAAGAAGGAAAGAAAGGGCCAGGGGGCGGGGGTGGCTCACGCCTGTAATCCCAGCATTTTGGGAGGCCAAGGCGGGCAGATCACAAGGTCAGGAGATCGAGACCATCCTGCCTAACACAGTGAAACCCCGTCTCTACCAAAAATACAAAAAGAAATTAGCCGGGCATGGTGGCGGGCACCTGTAGTCCCAGCTACTCGGGAGGCTGAGGCAGGAGAATGGCGTGAACCCGGGAGGTGGAGCTTGCAGTGGGCCGAGATCGTGCCACTGCACTCCAGCCTGGGCGACAGAGCAAGACTCAGTCTCAAACAAACAAACAAACAAACCAGGAAAGAAACAAGAAATAAAAGAAGAGATCATACCAAATGTCTTCTCCAAGCACAACTGGATAAGGCTAGACATCAATATGGGGAGGGGGGATGAAAAAGAAGAAATCAATATCAAAGAAAAACTGGAAAATTCACAAATTTGTGGAAATTTACACACTCTTAAAGAACCAATGGATCAAAGAAGAAATCACAAGGGAAATTAGAAAATACTCAGAAACAGGCCAGGCACAGTGGCTCACGCCTGTAATTCCAGCACTTTGGAAGGCCGAGGTTGGTGGATCACTTGAGGTCAGGAGTTTGAGACCAGCCTGGCCAACATTGTGAAGCCCTGTCTCTACTAAAAATACAAAAATTAACCAGGAGTGGTGGCAGGCACCTGTAATCCCAGCTACTTGGGAGGCTGAGGCAGGGGAATTGCTTGACTCCAGGAGGTGGAGGCTGCAGCGAGCAGAGATCGCACCAATGCACTCCAGCCTGGGCGACAGAGTGAGACTCCATCTCAAAATAAATAAATAAATAAAATAAAGAGAGAAAATATTGAGAAACAAATGAAAACAAAAACACAGCATGCCAAAATTTATTGGACACAGTGAAAGCAGTGCTCAGGGGAAATTTTATAGCTGTAAGTGCTTCAAAAGCATAGACAAAATTGCCAGGGTCTGGGAGTATGGGGATGGGAGGAGGGAACAGGAAGTTATTGTTTAATGGGGACAGAGTTTCAGTTTCAGTTTAGCAAGACGACCAGAATTCTAGAGATAGCTGATGGTGATTATTGCACAATTTGAAAGGAATGTTGCTTTATTGTTGGTTTTTTTTTTTTTTTTTTTTTTTCAGATGGAGTTTTGTTCTTGTTGCCTAGGCTGAAGTTCAGTGACTGTTGGAGTGAGTGAACGATCTTCGCCCACGGCAACCTCCGCCTCCCAGGTGAAAGGCTTCTCCTGCCTCAGCTTCCTGAGTAGCTGAGGCTACAGGCATGGGCAACCACGCCTGGCTAATTTTTGTATTGTTAGTAAAGACAGGGTTTCACCTTGTTGGTCAGGCTGCTCTCGTATTCATAGGCTCAAGCGATCCGACCGCCTCGGCCTTCCAAAGTTCTGGGATTACAGACGTAAGCCACCGTACCCAGCTCCTTTGTATAAATAAATGATATTGACTTTCTTCTTGCAGCTCAGGAATTAGATGTTATTAAATTTGCTTAAATTTAAGAAATGGCTGGGTATTTCTTAAATACCTCGAAGAGTTCGAGGCCAGCCTCGGCAACAGTGAGACCCGCCCGCTCTCGGCACCGCCCCTTCCCCACCTCCTTTCCCCATCTCTACAAAAAAAAAACCAAAAATTAATAAATTAGTCCGGCATAGTGGTGACTGCCTGTGGTCCAGCTACGCAGGAGGCTGAGGTGGGAGGATCGCTTGAACCCCGGAGGTCGAGGCCGCAGGGAGCCATGATCGCTCCACTGAACACCAGCCTGGGCGACAAAACAAGACCTTTTCCCAAAATAGATTAAATAAATAAATAAATAAATTTAAGGAAAAAGCAATTTGATTCGAAGATAAATAGTGATAAGTGCAAGTGGTGCCGAACTAACGACTTAAATTTGGAAAACAGCGGCCCACGCGCAGAGCCCGTCCCAATTCTGGCAGCCTTTGGATTTGGCTTCCACGTTTTCCAGATTTCCCTCGGCCTCCAGCTCGCTTGGGTCAGAGGGGCCCCAGGGGCCGCGAGGGGCGGCCCACCCACGAGCCCCGCCCCCAACCGCTCACCGCCCCGCGAGCCCCGCCCCCTCCGGCAGCGAGCCCCGCCCCCTTGGCCTACTCCTCATCGGCCGCCGTTGCGCGGCGCAGAGCGGCAGCAAGATGGCGGCGCAACAGCAAGACGGCGGGGGAGCTGCGCAGCTGGCGGGGCCGGCGGCGGAGGCTGATCCCCTAGGCCGCTTCACGTGTCCCGTGTGCTTAGAGGTGTACGAGAAGCCGGTACAGGTGCCCTGCGGACACGTGTAAGCGGCGAGCCCGGGCCTGGTCGGGAGGCACTTAACTGACTGGGAAGGAAATGGAGCCGAGGAGCGAGATGCGTCTCAGGGCGGGAGCCAGAGGACCCACCCAGAGGGGCCTCCCGGGGGTGTCCCCCGGGGCTCCTAAGGGCCGTGAAAGCTGCCGGGGCGCTCTTCTGTCCCGCCCCGCTTACTTCTAAGTATCCCGTCCCTCCGCCCGTCTTAGCGGGGCAACTGCTGTCCGTTGAGCGCCTGCGATGTTCCAGGCCGCCTGTCAGTCTCCTTCCCACACGTGATAGTGGACTCGTGCCCTGTGGGGACTTTAGGCTCGAAAGTCCGCCCTTGGAGAGCCGACGTTTCCTTTCTAGACCGCGTCGCTCTTAAAGCATAGGACATTTGGCATTGAGTCTAGCTGTGGCGAGTTATTCTAATATGAACCAAAGTTGGGAGAAACGCTGAACTAGACTAAAACAACAAAAGGGAAGTCTTTATGGGGATCTGGCCAGTTTGCCCTTAGCTGTGAAAGGGGGTGGGAGTTGGCAGATGGGATTGTTAGCATTCTACTTCCTGTGTAGGAGGTTTGTTTCTTTCAGTTTTCAATTAAGCCTTCATGACCTGAATACTGTGAATAGACTGGTTATAATGATTAAAGCAGATATGTGTAAAGATGTCCAGTCCTGGGCTGTGGCCGGGGCTTTCGAGGTTGGTCGATTTGAATCTAAGCCTTGTTCCATCAGACGCACAGACACACCTGAGTTGAAAGAATTGTAGACAACGTGGCCACCTGCTTCGTGCCTCAGAATTGGCTTTTCCTCTCGTCTCTCTCAGTGCTTACCGTGGGATCACCTTGGCATTGGTCTTGGCACCCCTTCACTAGTCAGCAGGCACAGTAGCCATTGCACTCCATGGGCATTATTCTATAGCCACCCTGCAGAGGGGGAGGGTTGGCAGCCATTTTACAGGTGAATACACCGAGGGTCCGACGCTTGCCTGTCGAAGGGTCGCCGTGGCCTAACTCTTCCCAGATATACTGCAGGTGACGTTTTAATAGTCTAGAGAACAGTGCTTGGCACCTAACTGGCTGCTTTTTGCCTCATCATGTAGCTTTAGGCTATTCCTCTTTGCAATTCAGTTAGCCTGGAACTCCTCCCCTACCCACCCCCCTCCCCCGCTTCGGGCTTCAAGTCCCTGGTTAGGTTACCTCACCAAACACCCATCCCCATCTAAATTACTTCCCCCACTTCCTTTCTGGGACTTAACTTCCTTCTCCTTGCTTGCACAGAGCAAAACTTACAGCTCATGATGGAGTGGCCATATCTTTTTTGCCCCTCAACTGACTGGAATGGCCTCTATGTGCCAGATCTTGGGGTAGACTCTGCCTTCAGAGTTTACAAATAAGTACCAATGACTCGTCAAACTATTGTAAAAATTCATTCTGCAAGTGGGAGGGTATTTCAGGGATCACACCTCTGTGCGTGGGGTGAATGATCAGGTAATGGTTGAATGAACTAATAAGTCGTGTAAGCAAGCTTCATGAGAGTTGAAGTGGTCTTTAGCTTTTTCATTGAATCCGCTTATCCTTGGATCAGGTTTACCTGATTTTGGATTAATTCAGTGGATTTCATTTACTGTTAACATTTGTAAAAAGGCTAGACCCAGCACAGTTTGCTAAATGAAGAGCAGCAAAATTTGAGATTTTCTTGAGCTGGGTGAACCTTTCCTAGGTCAGAGGGCAAGGAACTACTGGTATTCAAACCTTGGCTCTTCTCTATCCTCACTGCCCTAGCCGCACGTGCTCAGCAGTTCAGTGCAAATTGAAGACAGATGGAAGCACCTCTCTGAGGGCAGCCTGAGTCCCCCTTAGCTCCAACTGAATGCTTTCTCCTGTGCCTACTTGATTTTTACCTTTTGTGCTTGGAAAGTTGAGCATCACTACAACTCTGGCTGGGGCACTGGATTTTTATAAAACTTTATTTCAAGCCCTGAATGACTGCGTTCTCCAATCCAGTAGAATACAGCTGGAGAAAGGCAGCTGGCTGGGTGCCCAAGAGAGGAGAATTTCTTCCTAGCACTGTGACGGAGTGGAGCGTCAGAAGGCTGAACTGGGAAAGGGCCCATAAATAGGAAATAGAAACTGAAAAGCCAGCCCAGGATATTTGAGCAGTTCAAAAGCAGTCTGGTAATTTGGGTATGTCTCAGGCACAAAGTGACTCATGAACATTTGATAGATGAGCTGAACCTCTGTGTGTGTGCTTGCAAAGAGACTTCGAGCTGCTTTTATCTGCATGCTGGGTTTGGTTGCATTATACGCACTGGACCCTCTGTGCTCTCTTGGGTTCCTGTTGTCATCTGCATTTGTGAACAGGCAACAGAAGTGATGGCCACAGGCCCTGCCTGTGTCTACTGCCTTATCGCTTGCCCTTCTCACCATGGTCTACTGCATTGTGGCCCCCAAGGTCTGCCTGCCTGCCTTCCCAGTCCTCATTTGTGTGTGGCATCATCTTGGTGTGGAGCTCTGCACCCAGATCTGTGTGGCTGTCCTCGTAATCAGGTCCCACTCAGCTCAAATGCCAACTCCTCAGAAGCAGCTTTCTGTGATCCCTCCAGCTGGTCTGTTTGCCATATTTCCTTCATATATTTAATCACTATCTGAAAATAACATTTGTGTTTCCCTTCACTCTAGAATGTAAGCATCATGAGAACAGGGCTTTGTCAAGTTTCCATTGCCCTTAGTGGTGAATGAATAGACTCCCTTACCTTCTCTGTACCTGGTCTGGAATTTTGCCTAACAGCATTAACATCTAACTTAGTGACAAGGAGGAAGGAGATTCTTAGAGGCAATAGAAAATGGTCAAGTGTTCAGAAGATTGCCTTTCATTATATTTCCTTAGTTCTTTCTGGCAGATTTGGTTATACTGTCTTAATCTATCAGGTTGGGTAAGTAGCCCAGGGTGTCTTCTCCATTCTTTCTGTATGCCTTATCTCAGCATTACCATCTGCCTAGGCTTTAGGATAGAAACTCGGTCATCTTTGACTTCTTTTCTTCAAAGTCAGTAAGTTATCAAGTCCTCCTGATTCTGCCTCTCTATGAATGGTTTCCTGAATTCATCCCCTACTGCTTCAGTCAGACCCTCACAATCCTCTGCCTTTAGCCATCTGTTTGGTTTCTACGTTGTCTCTTCTCACCTTCTCACCTAAAAAAAAAAAAAAAAGAAGAAGTATAGGACTGGGTGCAGTGGTTCATGCCTGTAATCCCAGCATTTTGGGAGGCCAAGACAGGTGGATCACCAGAGGTCAGGAGTTCGAGACTAGCCTGGCTAACGTGGTGAAACCCCGTCTCTACTAAAAATACAAAATAGCTGGGTGTGGTCGCACGTGCCTGTAACCCCAGCCACTTGGGAGGCTGAAGCAGGAGAATCGCTTGAACCCGGGAGGCGGATTTTGCAGTGAGCCAAGATCGCACCATTGCACTTCAACCTGGGCAACAGAGCACAACTCTGTCTCAAAAACAACAACAACAAAACTTTGTTTTCCGTGATAGCACAGAAATATTTTTCTGAAACCTGGATTTGGTCTTGTTTTGTTAATACCTTGCTTTAAACTTCTGGCTCCCTACTGCTTATGAGGAAAAGTCTGTTAGATTTTTATTTCCTCAGATACATACGAATTTTAAGCCTAAATTAGGCCTAGAATAGTCTTCCCTTCCTCTGCTAGCTGACCTCTTTTTTTAAATGTCAGATGGGTAATGGGCCAACATCTGTAACAAGGTTCGAGGGTGGCACATCTCACACATGCACATGAACACCCAGTCCTCACGTCCATGAACTACAAAAGGATCCAGCTGAACGGTTTTAAGGCTGATCAGAGACGCTGTCTCTGCAGTGTTGTTTTTTTTTTCCCCCTTGAGACAGAGTCGCGCTCTGTTGCCCAGGCTGTAGTGCACAACCACCTCTGCCTCCTAGGTTCAAGCGAGTCTTCTGCCTCAGCCTCCCAATTAGCTGGGGTTATAGGCATCTGCCACCTTGCCTGGCTAATTTTGGTATTTTTAGTAGAGACAGGTTTCACCATGTTGGCCAGGCTGGTCTCCAACTCCTGACCTCGTGATCTGCCCACCTTGGCCTCCCAAAGTGCTGGGATTACAGGCATGAGCCACAGCGCCCAGCCGTCTCTGCAGTCTTTCCAGCCCTTTCCTTCTCAGGTCACAACTAGTTGCTTTTCCCTTTATGTTCCTGTAGAGCTTTGCCTTCACCTCTAATGATAGCAGCTCCCCTTTATGGTATGTTTCGTACATGCTGGATACTCTGCCAGGGGTCTGCTATACAAACTGTATCCTCCCAGCAATCCTAGAGGTAGGTACTACTCTCTATTTCACAAAGTAAAGAATAAGATTCAAGAAACCCCACTGAAGCCGGGCGCGGTGGCTCAAGCCTGTAATCCCAGCACTTTGGGAGGCCGAGACGGGCGGATCACGAGGTCAGGAGATTGAGAAACACGGTGAAACACCGTCTCTACTAAAAAATACAAAAAACTAGCTGGGCAAGGTGGCAGGCGCCTGTAGTCCCAGCTACTCGGGAGGCTGAGGCAGGAGAATGGGGTGAACCCGGGAGGCGGAGCTTGCAGTGAGCTGAGATCCGGCCACTGCACTCCAGCCTGGGTGGCAGAGCAAGACTCCGCCTCAAAAAAAAAAAAAAGAAACCCCACTGAGATCCCTCAGTGGCAGGGCCTAAGGCTTGAACCCTCAACCTTAACACCTTCACTGCATATCACAGGAGTTTGCATTTGTTTCTGTAGTTGTTGTGTTCTTTGTAGTCCACTCCTATCCCTCAATTCTTCTGGCCTGGAAGGACTTAGTATTTGAATTGGGAGGAGAGAGCAAGTTGTTTTTTACTCCATTATCCATTGATGTCTTTTTAAAAGTTGATCCATATTTGTTTTCTTGTCTCCATGATGCGTGACAGAGGTTCTCCGTATGTCTTGTTCTAGCTTTTGCTCTGCATGCCTGCAGGAATGTCTGAAGCCGAAGAAGCCTGTCTGTGGGGTGTGTCGCAGCGCTCTGGCACCTGGCGTCCGAGCCATGGAGCTCGAGCGGCAGATTGAGAGCACAGAGACTTCTTGCCATGGCTGCCGTAAGAATGTATGTGGAAGTAATGTGGAAGAGTCCATGTCTTTCCATGATAAGATGGGGTAAAACGTACAGCTACCATGTTGTTTCTGAAGTTAGAGCATGACTAGGTCACTAACAGCACGCGTGCATGCCAGTTACCTGTGGTGATGATGGCTGGGCTGGTTTGTTTTCATAACCTACTGGTTTTTGTTTCTTTTTTTAAGAGTTGGTTAAGTATATATTTTAGCTTTGAAAGCCATAGAAATGAGTTATCCCAGTTTTTTCCTATAAAAGATCAATTTTGGCCGGGCGTGGTGGGTCATGCCTGTAACCCCAGCTCTTTGGGAGTCCAAGACAAGAGCTTGAGGCTAGGAGTTAAGAGACCAGACTGGGCAACATAGTGAGACCTCATCTTTACAAAAAATAAAAGTAGCCGGATGTGGTGGTATGTACCTGTAGGCCCAGCTACTCAGCAGGCAGAGGCCGGAGGGATCACTTGAGCCCAGGAGTTTGGGATTACAGTGATCTATGATCATGCCACTGCACTCCAGCCTGGCTGACAGCAAGACCCTGTCTCTTAAAAAAAAGTCAATATGAAATCATTGGATTATAGTAACAATAGCTAACATTTGAAATGCTCTTGTATAATCAAAGTCAAGTATATTTATTTTCATACGTGTTATAACTGCTACTGGAAAGGAGAAATACTGTTGTCTTATTTTCCAAGAGATATACACAGCCTTGTTGATTTTAGAATCATTAAAATTTTTAAAATTGCAGACCATACAAAAATACACAATAATGTAGGCTTGTTCCTCATTCCAGAGATTATTTCAAAAATGGTTCAATTTAAGGCCTGGCAAGGTAGTTCATGCCTGTAATCCCAACAATTTGGGAGGCCGAGGTGGGTGGATTGCTTGAGTCCAGGAGTTCTGGACCAACCTGGATAACATGGTGAAACCTCAGCTCTACTGAAAATACAAAAAACTAGCAGGGCATGATGGTGTGTGCCTGTAGTCTCAGCTATTCGGGAGGCTCAGGTGAGAGGATGGCTTGAGCCCAGGGGGCAGACATTGCAGTGAGCTGAGTTCTCACCACTGCACTCCAACCTGGGCGATAGAGCTGGACTTTTTTTTTGTCTCAAGAAAAAAAAGTGATTCAGTTTCGAAAGCTGCATAACATTTTCTGCCCTTTGACAAATTTTTACCAAAAGTTGGTAAAAACTGTAGAATGTTTACCAACCCAGTTGTAGAATTTTTGCAAAATGAGATCACACTATAATATATATGTTTCTTCAACTTTTTTCACTTGTTTAAATGTACATTCATTCCCAACTTTTTTTTCACTTTCAGTTTTTTTTTTCTCTTACATATTGGACAGCCTTGCATGTCAGTTTCATTATTTTTAACACTTCGGTATGGATGCCCATAGTATGAATATACCTTACCATCTCCTTTTCAGAGTGATTTAGTATTAGCGATGCATAGTAGGACCATTTTAATGCTGAATAGGGCTATTTTCTATATCTTAATTGGGGGCTTCACTATTGAGGCTGGGCATGGTGGCTTATGCCTGTAATCCTATCACTTGGAGAGGCCAAGGTAAGAGAATCACTTGAGCCCAGGAGTTCGAAATCAGTCTGGGCAGCATAGTGGGACACTGTATATACCAAAACAAGCCAACAAACAAAACTAGCTGTGTGTAGTGGTGTCTGCATGTAGTCCCAGCTCCTTGGGAGGCTGAGGTGGGAAGATTGCTTGAGCCCAGGAGTTTGAGAGCAGCCTGGGGAATATAGTGGACCCAGTTTCTACAAAAAAAAAATTGGGGATTCCTCAGTTTGTAGCTTAAAGTCAAGTTCTTTAGCTGGAGGTGAGACAATCATCATGGTAAGCTGGAGCTCCAATCTTGGAGCATTTTTCCCCCTTTGAAGTTTACTTTTAGAAACTCAAGATACTGAATTACAGTTTCCTACTGGGCCTTTTTTTTTTTTTTTTGAGACAGAGTCTCACTCTGTCGCCCAGGCTGGAGTGCAGTGGCATGATCTCGGCTCACTGCAAACTCCGCCTGTTGGGTTCACGCCATTCTCCTGCCTCAGCCTCTGGAGTAGCTGGGACTACAGGTGCCTGCCACCACGCGCGGATATATATATATGTATACATATATATATGTATATATCTCTTGTTTTGTATTTTTAGTAGAGGCGGGGTTTCACCGTGTTAGCCAGGATGGTCTCGATCTCCTGACCTTGTGATCCGCCCACCTCGGCCTCCCAAAGTGCTGGGATTACAGGTGTCAGCCACTGCACCCGGTCTCTTCATCTTTATTTATGCATGCATAATGTGGTTTTTGGTTTTGTTTTGTTTTTTTTTTTTTTGAGACGGAGTCTGGCTTTGTTGCCCGGGCTGGAGTGCAATGGTGTGGTCTCGGCTCACTGCAACCTCTGCCTCCCTGGCTCAAACCATCCTCCCACCTCAGCCTCTCAAGTAGCTGGCACTACAGGCATGTGTCACCACGCCCACCTAATTTTTTTTGTATTTTTAGTAGAGACAGAGTTTTCATGTTGCCCATGCTGATCTGAAACTTGGGAGTGCAAAGTGATGGTCCACCTCAGCCTCCCTCAGGATTACAGGTGTGAGCCACCACGCTCCACCCATGATGGGCTTTTTGTTTGTTTTACTGTGTGCTTTTGCTTTTCTCCATTTTCAAGATTAGTTATTGTATGGTTGGCATGCCTCTAAAAATGTTTTTCTTTCCTTCCCTCTTTTCTTCAATTCGTAAAACTTTCTTTCTTTTTAGAAAACCTGTAATGAAGCACTATTCTCTGGGTTTTCTTCTCTTTCTATTTTACTATTGCACAGCCTAGATTTTATGTGAAAGGTTGGGCCGGGCATGGTAGCTCACACCTGTTAGCCCAGCACTTTGGGAGGCCAAGGCAGGCATATCACTTGAGGTCAGGAGTTCGAGACCATCCTGGCTAACACGGTGAAACTCCATCTCTACTAAAAATATGGAAATTAGCTGGGCATGATGGCACACGCCTGTAACCCCAGCTACTCAGGAGGCTGAGGTGGGAGAATCACTTGAACCCGGGAGGCGGAGGTTGCAGTGAGCCAAGATGGTGCCACTGCACTTCAGTCTGGACAACAGAGTGAGTGAGACTCCGTCTCAAAAAAAAAAAAAGAATTTAGATTTTAAAGATTATTTCTCAGAGTCTGGTGATTGATACTTTAATCAGGGTTGGTGGCTTTTATACGTTTTACCAAAATGATCACTTTTCTCTGCTGCACATAACAGAATGTGGCTTTTGGCTTGCTATAAGGAGACTAGTTTAAATGCTAGTATAGAAAACTGTTAACAACATCCTAGATTTGGAACTTGTCTGTGAGCACACAGCCTGTCATGAATAGGAGCAAACCTCTAGAAGAGTTATTTTAAAGTGGAAGCGGATATCCTGATTTAGTCAAATAAAATAGCAGCCTTGTTATTAATGGGAAATCTGCAATAATCAGGGTTTCAGCCCCATCAGCATACTCAGGAGTCTGGTGAGATTATTTGCCAGGGTGCTGTAGGTCTAGTTTTCTTTGCGCCCTTGTTTGGGACTACATTTGGCCTGTTACAAGGTCCTCACTAACTTGTGGGCTCTGATTCTTCCTATTTGAGTTCTTCCTATCCAAGATCCGGTCCCACGTGGCTACTTGTTCCAAATACCAGAATTACATCATGGAAGGTGTGAAGGCCACCATTAAGGATGCATCTCTTCAGCCAAGGTAAATGACTCAGTCTCCCCTTAGGTGGAGGTCATCTCTTGCTATTAATACAAAGAGGTTGGACACCTTGCATGGTCAGGGGTTTAGTTGTATGAATTGTTATGCTGGCTAAAGCTGATACAAGTATTTTGGGAGGAGTATGCAAGGGAGGACTCTGGTGTTCACTTCAGATGTTAGCTGAGCTATTCTTTTTTTCTTTTTTGAGATGGAGTCTTGCTCTGTTGTCTGGGCTGGAGTGCAGTCGCGCTATCTCAGCTCACTGCAACCTCTGCCTCCCGGGTTCAAGAGATTCTCCTGCCTCAGTCTCCCGAGTAGCTGGGATTACAGGCACCTGCCAGTAATCCTGACTAAATTTTATATTTTTTAGTAGAGACAGGGTTTCGCCATGTTGGCCAGGCTAGTCTTGAACTCCTGACCTCAGGTGATCCTCCTGCCTTGGCCTGTTGGGATTACAGGTGTGAATCACCATGTCCGACCAGCTGAGCTATTGTCTTCAAAACACTTGATCTGAGTCTAAAGTGATCATCAGCATCCTTGTCGTTACACATTCGGTGAGCTTTGCTCCTTTTAGGAGTGTACTGTGGTTGAAGTTGAATGGAAAGGTACTCACAGAAAAATTTTCTTTTTTCCTGTCTTTCACCTTCCAGGAATGTTCCAAACCGTTATACCTTTCCTTGTCCTTACTGTCCTGAGAAGAACTTTGATCAGGAAGGACTTGTGGAACACTGCAAATTATTCCATAGCACGGATACCAAATCTGTGGTAAGAGTAACCTTTTTTTTTTTTCTCTTAAACTTTATTATGGGAAAGGATCAAGCTTGGAGAAAAATGATGGGATTAGTAAAATGAACTCCTGTGTGCCCTACACCTAGATTCACAGATTGTTAACATTTTACCATATTTGCTTAACCATGCTCTATGATACACACTTTTTGCTGACCACTTGGGAATAAGCTACAGACACCATGACTTTTTTGCACCCTGAATAGTTTGCACCCTGATACAGGAGTGTGTATGTCTTAAGAACAAGAGTGTTTTCCTGGAAAATTATATTTTTGTGTGTATAATCATATTCAAGAAATTTAACATTGATACAATCTAATATCTAACATAAAATTCATGTTTTAATTTTAACAATGGTAATGTCCTTCATAGCAATTTTCCCCTCCCCCCAAAGCAGAGGCAGGGATGGTACATGAGTTCTCTGGGTGCTACATTAAGTCATGTGATGTCTATTGTTGCTAACATTAACTTGGATCCCTTGGTATCCACCAGATTTCTCCATGAAGCTTTTGGAAGTAACTTCTTCGTGTTTGTGGGGAAAGAGGATTTAGGTGAAATTATTAGGAAAAGGCTTACCAATCCTTGGACATTTTACTCAGATATCACTGACTGGCATGTGTAGTCGCCTTTTAAAAAAAAAAAAAAAACATAGGCCGGGTACGGTGGCTCACACCTGTAATCCCAGCACTTTGGGAGGCCAAGGCGGGTGGATCACTTGAGGTCAGGAGTTCCAGATCAGCCTGGCTAACATAGTGAAACCCCATCTCTACTAAAAATACAAAAATTAGCCAGGCATGGTGGTACGCGCCTTTAATCCCAGCTACTTGGGAGGCTGAGGCATGAGAATTGCTTGAACCCGGGAGGCAGAGGTTGCAGTGAACTGAGATCATGCCACTGCACTCCAGCCTGGGCAACAGAACGAAACTCCCAAAAAAAAAAAAAAAAAAAAGGTATTTGTTCCATCTCAGCAATGCGTTACCTTTCTCTCAATGTGATTGACAGACTAGGTCTTTTTTTATAGTTAGGTGTATACTTCCTCTATAGTTTTGTTTTAATTTTTCCATTTATCTCATACTGCTTCTCTTGAACTACATACTCTGTTGTATGGGCAGCCTTCAGCTCCATTGCTGTAAACAGTGGTGCAGAGATTTTAGAATTTTAATGAGCTTTTGTGAGAGTACTAGGGCAGCTATCAATGCTCATCTTAAGATAGAACTGGCCATTTTGAGAAACATATCTTTGCCTGTATCTATGTATGTTTATAAGCTAAATTCTTAGATACAGATTGACTTGGTTAAATGTTACTTGCACTCATAATTTTGTTGGATACTGTTATTGCTGAACTTTTCTGGTATGGCAGCCTAATTTTCTGTCTTTTTCCCCTCCTTTGGCTTCTGAAATCCCTCTGATTATGTTATCTATGTTGAGGCTTTCTCTTCAGCCTTTGGCCCTCTGTTCTGTCTTCCTCTTCCTCTGCAAGTTCTTAACTCTGCGTTTCTCCCTTCCCTTTGGAAGCCATCTCCTTTTCAGTCTCTAGTCCCGTCCTGTGTTCTAGCTCCCCAGCTACAGCTGTCTGTCCACCTCTTCCACTCAGTCTTCTACCATCCCAGATTTCTCTCATGTCAGTCCCCTTTATCACTGTATCCTCTTTGCTGTGGGGTAGGGTTGCACCTTTGAGTGGGGGCACTTAGGTCATCTCTCTCCCTGGCATGAGTTTTCCATGCTCACTGGTCTGGTCGTTTGCGTGTGTTGACAGTAACCGCCACCTTCTGGCCTTTTCTCCGTGTTGCTAGCTCTTCTGGAGCAGCATTTGTTTTTTTGAGACAGAGTCTCACTCTGTTACCCAGGCTGGAGGCTGGAGTGCAATGGCACAATCTCGGCTCACTGCAACCTCCACTTCCAGGGTTCAGGCAATTCTCATGCCTCAGCCTCCCAAGCAGCTGGGACTACAGGTGTGTGCCACCATGCCCAGCTAATTTTTGTAAGTTTAGTAGAGAAAGTGTTTCACCATGTTGGCCAGGCTGGTCTCAAACTCCTGACCTCAGGTGATCTACCGCTTTTGGCCTCCCAAAGTGCTGGGATTACAGGTGTGAGCCACTGTGCCTGGCCTGGAGCACCCTATCATGTTCTCTTTGCCTTTCCAAATACCTCCCAATCTTCAAAACCCAAATCAACCTGTTGCGTGAGGGCTTTTTGGCCCCATCCCCCTTACCTGAGTATTTCCTTTGTTAAGATGCATGTGAGGCTGTGTTTTACTTCCCTGGGACATCGCTCATTGGCTTATTTTCTTAGTTTTCCTCGTGCTGCTGGATTGGAAGGCCAGTCTAGGCCCCCCCCACCAGGCTGACTCACTTCTCTGCCTACAGTAGGGAATGAGAAAGGGTGGTATCATGATTTGAACTTTACCCACTCCCACGTGTCATTTGACTTGAGTAGGAAATTTGCAGTGTTTTCTGGGCTGCTGATGTGCACAGGAAGGAGTTACAGGCCCTGGACAGTATGTCAGGAAAGCTGTCCTGGAAGAAAGGAGGCCAGACACAGGCTACAGAGGGCTGGTGCAAGCTTGGAAATTGGGTGCCTAAGACCTTGCTTTTGTGTTGAAAGGTTTGTCCGATATGTGCCTCAATGCCCTGGGGAGACCCCAACTACCGCAGCGCCAACTTCAGAGAGCACATCCAACGCCGGCACCGGTTTTCTTACGACACTTTCGTGGTAAGTCTGGAGCCTAGGCTCTGATCCCTCCCCTGGGGGAATGGCACGGCTGCTTCACTCTTCTCAAAAGGGGAAGTGGGGCCCCCCCAGTGTTGAACTTTGTCACTGTTGTGATGGGCTTCCAGTCTGTATACTGGATACAGTGATAAAGGGGATTGTCAAGAGAGAAATCTGGGATGGTAGAAGAGTGAGTGAAAGAGGTGAGCAGGCAGCTGTAGCTGGGGAGCTAGATGGGCTTCCAGTATGTATACTGTAGCTACTATACAGTTTCTATTCATGGGCCAGGCAGGTGGCCAGAGTGACATTTATTTGTTTATGTGAGATGGAGTCTCACTCCATCACCCAGGCTGAAGTGCAATGGCATGATCTCAGCTCACTGCAATCTCCACCTCCTGGGTTCAAGTGATTCTCCTGCCTCAGCCTCCTGAGTAGCTGGGACTACAGGCGCATGCCATCATGCCCTGTTGATTTTTGTACTTTTAGTAGAGACAGGGTTTCACTATGTTGGCCAGGCTGGTCTTGAACTCCTGACCTCGTGATCCACCCACCTTGGCCTCCCAAAGTGTTGGGATTACAGGCGTGAGCCACCACGCCCCACCCAGAGTGACATTTAAGAAGATGATCTGGGCCAAGCGCAGTGGCTCACGCCTGTAATCCCAGCACTTTGGGAGGCCAAGGTGGGCGGATCACGAGGTCGGGGTTCGAGACCAGCCTGGCCGACATAGTGAAACCCTGTCTCTACTAAAAATACAAAAAATTAGTCGGGTGTGGTGGCAGGTGCCTGTAATCCTAGCTACTTGGGAGGCTGAGGCAGGAGAATCGCTTGAACCTGGGAGGCGAGGTTGCAGTGAGCCAAGATTGCGCCACTGCACTCCAGCCTGGGCAACAGAGCGAGACTCTGTCTCAAAACAAAACAAAACGGCCGGGCGCGGTGGCTCAAGCCTGTAATCCCAGCACTTTGGGAGGCCGAGGCGGGCGGATCACGAGGTCAGGAGATCGAGACCATCCTGGCTAACATGGTGAAACCCCGTCTCTACTAAAAATGCAAAAAACTAGCCGGGCGTGGTGGCGGGCGCCGGTAGTCCCAGCTACTCGGAGGCTGAGGCAGGAGAATGGCCTGAACCTGGGAGGCAGAGCTTGCAGTGAGCCGAGATCACACCACTGCACTCCAGCCTGGGTGACACAGCGCGAGACTCCATCTCAAAAAAAAAAAAACAAAACAAAACAAAACACGAAGATGATTTGGTCAGTCTTGAGACAGAGACAGTGATGCTTGCTCTTTCCATCTCCTAGCCCTGCCCCCAAAGTTTTGTCTACTTTCCTTGTGGTTTATATAACTTCTGCCTGTTATAGAACTTGGTTTGGGGCCAGGTGCGGTGGTTCATACCTATAATCCTAGCACTTTGGGAGGCTGAGGCAGGTGGATCGCTTGAGCTCAGGAGTTTCAGACCAGCCGGGCAACATGGTAAAACCTTGTCTCTGCAAAAAAAATACAAAAATTAACCAGTTGTTGGTGGTTCCTGCCTGTAGTCCCAGCTACTTTGAGGGAGCTGGGACAGAAGGATCTCTTGAGCCCAGGAGGCAGAGGTTGCAGTGAGCTGAGATCATGCCACTGTACTGCAGCCTGGGCAACAGAATGAGACCCTGTCTCAAAAAAAAAAAAAAAAAAAAAAACAATTTGGACTTGAGAGGCTCAAGCTCACATGTCCATGGGGACCATAATTGAAATGATCCTCCTGAGGATTTCCAAGCCGGGTTGTGTCCGACTCTATGCTGCCATCACCTCCACCCCTTGTTTTCCTGTGGAAATGCAGGCGCAGCATTGCCTAGCTTCTCCATTCCCCCACCCCATGCCCAAAGCAGGACAGGAAAATTTCACAGGAAGTTTCACAGGTTTTAATTATCTTCAAAAGTACTTCAGGTCAAATAGCATATATCCACTAGCCAAATACGGCTGTCAGGTTTATATTCTTTCCCTAGAGCTGGGTGGTTTCAAAGGGGCACACTGTTGTCTTGGCATTATAGTAATAGGTAAATTTGGCCAACTATATCAGGTAAACCTCCTACGTATATAGATGTCAGGTTAGGATTTTAGAGTGGTGTTCGGTCTTAATGGCTGAATTTCAGTATCTAAGAAAGAAAGCTCTTTCCTAAATTATCATAAAGAATATTTATTCTCAGTCTGAACAGTGTCTGAAACTCAGACTTCAGAATAACTCCCTTTTTGTTAATGTGACACAGATGAATGTAATTCCTAAAAATGCCTCATTAAAGAGGGCTGGTTGCACTATAGTTTCTGCTGTACTGTATGGCTCTAAAAAACTGATTCTGTACTGGGCACTGATTCCACCTCTCAGAAACAACTCTTCAGCTCAGTGCATCTGCGTGCTCTGTTCCAACAAACTTATAAACGTTCTGAGCACTTGGTCTGTGCCAGGCTCCATTCATGTGCTGTCTGGGTCTCTCAATCTCCATTTAAGGGAGGCATCCTTATCTTCATTTAAGAATAAGGCAGCAGACTGGCCAGGTGCAGTGGCTCACACCTGTAATCTCAGCACTTTGGGAGGCCGAGGCGGGTAGATCACGAGATCAAGAGATTGAGACCATCCTGGCCAACATGGTGAAACCCTATCTCTACTAAAAATACAAAAGTTAGCTGGGCATGGTGGCACACGCCTGTAGTCCCAGCTACTTGGGAGGCTGAGGCAGGAGAATCGCTTGAACCTGGGAGGCAGAGGTTGCGGTGAGCTGATATTGTGCCACCGTACTCCAGCCTGGCAACAGAGCGAGACTCCATCAAAAAAAAAAAAAAAAAAAAAAGAATAAGGCAACAGAGACAGATTAATTTTCCCAAAGTTACATAGCTAGCATCACAGACAGTTGAATCAGGGATCCAGTTCCTGGCAGCCTGCTCCAGATCCAGTTGCTAGGCTGTCCTGCTTCTACTGAAAGCCAGTCTTTGCATCTGGGAACAGTTGCTGAGGCTGCATGTCTGTTTTTGCCCTTAGGATTATGATGTTGATGAAGAGGACATGATGAATCAGGTGTTGCAGCGCTCCATCATCGACCAGTGAGCAGAGTCTGTGCTTGCTGTCTGTCTCATGTTCCAGAGCTTCCATTACATATTAAACGTGAAACCTATGACTCCTGTACCTTACCTGTTCAACAGACCTGAAAATGAGCCATGGCATTGGGACAGGGTCACTTCTGACAGGGGAAATGGGTCCCCAGGTCAGCCCTCCTCTTCCCTTTGGGCTCTTGCCAAAGCTGTCTTCCCCTACTGTTAACCTTGTTTGTCACATGGTTGAGTTTGTGTTGGTTCTCGGCTACTTTCTGGAGCTTCTGCCGCCTCCTGTGGAAGAGAATCTAGCTTCTCCACCTCTTGTTTCACACTCATTCCTCCCATCCAGTGTTTGTCTCTCGAGTCCTGCAAGCCAGCCAGGACCTTTTCAGGGTCATGAATAGCACAATGAAGCAAGCATCTCCTTTCCTTGTCCCCGAGGTATGCAGACTCTGGCAGCCGTGCACCTGACCAGAGCTGAAGCTTCCGCTGGGCTGTGGGGTTGCCAGAAGCTGGGGTTGCCATCCCGGGGTACATGTCACCAGTCCTCTTGGGGTTTTGCACCATCTGATGCTGGATGTTTTGATTAGTGATATTTTCCTAATACTACATATCCTTAGAGTTCACTGGTTCAGTCTTAAATGCCTGCATGGTGCCTTTTTAGGATAAGGTATAACCATATATTTTTGGTGGAAGTGTTTCTGGGTTAGGGAAGTTAAAGTCTGTTTATCCATAAGTGGGGAGGAGGGTCAGCGAAGAGAAGTGGGAGGGCCAGAGCTTTTTGGTTCTGATTTACAAAGTAATGAAGTAGTTTCAAACAACGAGGTCATGTTTACCTCTCCATTTGGGAGCCTGCCTAATTCTTACTCTAGAAGCACAAAAAAAGAATCCTCAGATGAATTAGAAGAAAGAAGTTTGGGGACTCAGCGGATACTAGTTCTTTTACCTTCTGCTTGGTAACTTAGATTAAACTGAGCATTGTTTTTCTATCACATATGTTTTCCTTATGACACTGGTTTCGACATGTAAAATGTGTTTGAAAACCTGCTTTGTAGATGCAGAGAGAAGCTGTAGGAAACCCAGTACCGCCCCCTGGTCTGTTGTGACGAGACATTGTTCATAAGGCACAGCACATCGCATGATGAACAGTTGTTAATAAAAGCTGTTGCTGGAAACTTGCTTTAGTAACAGCTCAAGAAGCTTGGAGTTCATATTTCACAAATATTAATAAATATAAGTCCAAGAGCTGTCAGCCTAATCTGTAGGAGCAGAACCTCTGACCAAAAGGCATATGGGTTTAGGTTGGTTCTTTGATGTCATATGTCTCTAATGGGGCTGCAAGTGACCTTGTGCTTGTACACTGCTGCTGTGGGGCTCCGTGCCTGCCGGTGAAGAGCTGCAGATGCCAAGAAGCCAGCAAAGACAGGGCCTACTGGAAAAAATAGTTCTTTCATTAGTATTTCTCGGGAGGACCCAAAAGTTAAGATCAGCTTGTTCACTGTAATTTCTGGAAAAAGTTCTCTCAGACCTTCCTGAATTCAGATCATCTCAGAAGTCTGGAGGGAAATCTGACGAAACCTTCATTTGAGGGAACTGATACGAGTGTATGTCCACCTCACTGGTGGCACCAAGAAACTTATTTCCTTGTATTAAGTGCACTTCTTGTATTTCTAGTAAGATGACTTTCCAGAAAGTGAGATTTGTTATGTTCTGGCTTTTAAAGGTCAAATATAAATAAATTTCATAACTTAATGTAACTGGGAAGCTATGGTTCTTGTTTTCATTCAACACCATTTGCCACACAATGGGCTTGGGGAACCTCCAGGAGATTGTTAACCCTTTCTAGAAGGGAAGTTCTTGCTTGTTGCTGAGTCCTATTTGGCGTCTAATCTCTGACGCCATCAGCTGGGCCTCATGGTGCCTGTCCTCTGTAAAAAGAACACTTGTTACAGTTGGGAGGCTCTGGGAGGTGAGAAGTGACAGTGCTCCATATAGCAAGGTTTTAGACATGCGGCTTCCGCTGCGTGTGCATAACAGCAGCAGTGCTGAGGGCTTGTAGTAAAGGGACTCTGCAGGGTCAAGTTTCAGGTCCTGGATGTGTTTAAGTTCATACTCTGCTGTGAGCTGTGGGGCATCTAGTGAATATTTTCTGAACCTGTCTCCTATGAAGTGGAGATAATTTTATCTGCCTCTTAAGGATGCTAGGATCCAAGGAGCAAAGTATACAGAGCTCTCCCTGCACAGCATCGTAGGTGCCCACTGTAGTGTTTGGCTGCTTGAGCTTCATTCCAATCCCATAGAAATCTTAGTTTTTTGTTTTTTGTTTTTTTAGTAAGAGACACGGTCGCCGGGCGTGGTGGCTCAAGCCTGTAATCCCAGCACTTTGGGAGGCCGAGACGGGCGGATCACGAGGTCAGGAGATCGAGACCATCCTGGCTAACATGGTGAAACCCCGTCTCTACTAAAAAATACAAAAAACTAGCCGGGCGAGGTGGCGGGCACCTGTAGTCCCAGCTACTCGGGAGGCTGAGGCAGGAGAATGGCGTGAACCCGGGAGGCGGAGCTTGCAGTGAGCTGAGATCCGGCCACTGCACTCCAGCCCGGGCAACAGAGCGAGACTCCGTCTCAAAAAAAAAAAAAAAGAGGGTCTCACTATGTTGCCTGGGCTGGGCTTGAACCCCTGGGCTCAGGTGGTCCACCTTGGCCTCCCAAAGTGCTGGGATTACAGGTGTCAGCCGCCGAGCCTGGCCTGGAACCTGTTTTGTTTTGCTTTTTTGAGTTGGGGTTCCGCTCTTTTTGCCCAGGCTGGAGTGCAGTGGTGCAGTCTTGGCTCACTGCAACCTCTGCCTCCCAGGTTCAAGTGATTTTCGTGCCTCAGTCTCCCGAGTAGCTGGGATTACAGGCGCCCACCACCATACCCAGCTAATTTTGTATTTTTAGTAGAGATGGTGTTTCATCATGTTGGTCAGGCTCGTCTCCTGACCTCATGTGATCCGACTGCCTCGGCCTCTGAAAGTGCTGGTATTACAGGTGTGAGCCACTGCACCTGGCCCTGAAACCTCATTTAATACAGCCAGCATCTCCAATCTTCACCCATGCCCTCTTTTGTATTATTCCATCTTGCAGTGGTAACTACCCCAGCCAGATACCTGGGAGGCCTCTTCCGCCTCCATATCCATGCAGGCCACCTTTGTCTAAGTATCGGTTGAGTCCTGGACTCCAGTTACCTCTGAGAACTGCAATTTGTGCCTGTTTCTTTGAGGTCTGACATCCTCTGGAAATGAAATCCTATGTCATGCCAAAACAGGTCGAGAAAATGACATTTGAACTGAGACATTAGTCCTTGTCCAGCTCCCTCTTCAAGGCGCTCTTGATCCCTCCCTCTTTTCACAGAAGTTGCTTCTGTTGACTTTTTAGCTGGGAGGCCCTCCTGGTTTCTCTTCTCAGTTCTCTGCCATATTCCTATTCTGTTTCCTCGGCAGCCTGCTCCTCCTGGTTCCCTTCTCCTCGCTAGTGGGATTCCTCAGGCTCTGCTCCCACTCACCCTGTGTTCCCTTCCTGGGCAGATTCACCCACTCACCCCTCTGCCGTTGGTCTTCATTACCATTCTTGTGTCAGTGCACCCAGAACGATGATCCTAGGCCTGACAGCTCTCTGGCCAGCTTCCTCGTAGACCTGCTCAGCTGTGTGATTTAAAGGCACCCTAGGCTGGGTGTGGTGGCTCACGCCTGTAATCCCAGCACTTTGGGAGGCCGAGGCAGGAGTTCGAGACCAGACTGACCAACATGGAGAAACCCCATCTCTACTAAAAATACAAAATTAGCCAGGTGTGGTGGCACATACCTGTAATCCCAGCTACTCTGGAGGCTGAGGCAGGAGAATCACTTGAACCCGGGAGGGAGAGGTTGTGGTGAGCCAAGATTGCGCCATTGCAGTCCAGCCTGGACAACAAGAGTGAAACTCTGTCTCTAAATAAATAAATAAATAAACGCATTCTAAGTTCTGCATGACTCAAACTGAACTCATCCACCACCTTGCTACCACCCCACGCTGTCTGCTCAGCTTCTCTTTCCCAGCAGACATAACCACCATCCTTGTAACTGCTCAAGAATTAACCCACACCTCATCTTTAACTCCTTGTCCACCTCCATGCCCCATATTACCAAATCAAGTTAATTTTATTTATTTTTATTTTTTTGAGATGGAGTCTCGCTCTGTTGTCTCAAGTTAATTTTAGCTCTTAAATAACACATTTGGGCCAGGTGTGGGGGCTCACACCTGTAATCCCAGCACTTTGGGAAGCCTAGGCGGGCAGATCACTTGAAGTCAGGGGTTTGAGACCAGCCTGGCCAACATGATGAAACCCCGTCTCTACTAAAAATACAAAAATTAGCTGGGCGTGGTAGTGGGTGCCTGTAGTCCCAGCTACTCGGTAGGCTGAGGCAGGAGAATCACAGAACCCTGGACGCAGAGGTTGCAGTGAGCCGCAGTTGCGCCACTCCAGCCTAGGTGACAGAGTGAGGCACTGTCTCAAAAAAATAATAAAAAAGAAAGAATGTCAGCAAAGCCTGAGTCCTGTCCTCTCACTCTCCCCCCCGGACAGCATGAGCTTCACCACTCCACCTTCTCCACCAACTACCCTACCGGTCCCTGGGCTCTGTCCAGACGCCTAGCTATGGCACCTTGCTGGTCAGCAGCCCAGTCAGCATCTATGCAGGCACCAGGGGCTCTGGTTCCCGGATCTCCAAATCCTGCTCCACCAGCTTCCGGGGTGGCATGGGGTCCGGGGACCTGTCCGTGGGGATGGCTAGGGATCTGGCAGGAATGGGAGGCATCCAGAATGAGCAGGAGACCATGCAAAGCCTGAACGACCTTCTGGCCTCCTACCTGGACAGAATGAGAGGCCTGGAGACCAAGAACCAGAAGCTGGAGAGCAAAATCCGGGAGCACCTGGAGAAGAAGGGACCCAGGTCAGAGACTGGAGCCATTACTTCAAAACCATCGAGGACCTGAGGGCTCAGATCTTCACAAATACCGTGGACAATGCTCGCATCGTTCTGCAGGTCGACAGTGCCCATCTTGCTGCTGATGACTTTAGAATCAAGTAGGAGACAGAGCTGGCCATGTGCCAGTCTGTGGAGAGCAACATCCATGGGCTCCACAAGGTCATTGATGACATCAGTGTCACTTGGTTGCAGCTGGAGACAGAGATCGAGGCTCTCAAGGAGGAGCTGCTCTTCATGAAGAACCACAAAGAGGAAGTAAAAGGCCTATAAGCCCAGATTGCCAGCTCTGGGTTGACCGTGGAGGTAGATGCCCCAAATCTCAGGACCTCGGCAAGGTCATCCGGGCCCAATATGACGAGCTGACTCAGAAGAACCGAGAGGAGCTGGACAAGTACTGGTCTCAGTAGACTGAGGAGAGCACCACAGTAGTCACCACGCAGTCCACCAAGGTTGGAGCTGCTGAGATGACTCTCACAGAACTGAGATGTACACTCCTTGGAGATCTATCTGGACTCCATCCAGCTTGGAGAACAGCCTGAGGGAGGTGGAGGCCTGCTATGCCCTGCAGATGGAACAGCTCAGCGGGATACTGCTGCACCTGGAGTCAGAGCTGGCACAGACCCAGGCAGAGGGATAGCACCAGGCCCAGGAGTAGGAGGCCCTGCTGAACATAAGGTCAAGCTGGAGGCTGAGATCGCCACCTACTGCCGCCTGCTGGAAGAGAGCGAGGACTTCAATCTTGGTGATGCCCTGGACAGCCGCAACTCCATGCAAACCATCCAAAAGACCACTACCCACCAGGTAGTGGATGGCAAAATGGTGTCTGAGACCAATGACACCAAAGTTCTGAGACATTAAGCCAGTGGAAGCAGGGTACCCTTTGGGGAACAGGAGGTCAATAAAAAGTTCAGAGGTAAAAAAAACCAAAACACACGTTTGTGTTTTCTTATCATCCCACTGGCACCTACATCTTAAAAGCCACTGTGATCTCATCTGAAATATTGCCACAACTTTCCATGTGACCTCTCTCCATTGCTGCCCAGCCAACATCCAATCCCCTGCCACCAAGCAGCCAGAAGGATCTTCCAAAAATCCAAATGTGACCATATCCTTTAAAACCCTTCAGTGGCTTCAGTTACCCTCAAAGCCCCACACCCCACAGGGTCCTCAAGACCCTGTGACCTCTGCCAACTGCCTCCCTCTCCAACCTCGGCTTCTTGTGATTCTACGTTTCAGAATCAAAACGTAGTCACTAGTGTTAAACAAAACAACCCTGACACCAAGAGCGAAACTGCCTCTCAAAAAAACCCCAAAAAACCCTGACACATAGTCAGGGAAGGCTATGCAATGAATGCTTGTATGCCTAATAACAAAAACTATCACAAAAGATTCACAAACATCACAAAACAACCTTGCACAAAGGCCGTCGCAATGCAACTTTTTTTTTTTTTTTTTTTTTGAGACAGAGTTTCACTCTTGTTGCCCAGGCTGGAGCATAATGGCATGATCTTGGCTCACTGCAACCTCTGCCTCCCAGGTTCAAGCGATTCTTCTGCCTCAGCCTCTCTAGTAGCTGAGATTACAGGCGCGCACCACCATGCCCGGCTAATTTTTGTATTTTTAGTAGACACAGGGTTTCACTATGTTGGCCAGGCTGGTCTTGAACTCCTGACCTCAGGTGATCTTCCCACCTCAGCTTCCTAAAGTGCTTGGATTACAGGCATGACCCACTGCACCCAGCCCGGAATGCAACTTTATACAAAAAATACTTCTACAAGGACATCCGCTCAGCAACTGCCTGTACAACCTCACACTGCCGACACCTTTGTTAATGATCTTTGTAGCCAAAGATAAATTTAAAAAAAAATTACCTGCCCAGCGCAATGGCTCCCACCTATAATCCCAACATTTTGGGAGGCCCGAGGCAAGAGGATCGCTTGAGGCCAGGAGTTAGAGACCAGTCTGGCCAACATAGTGAGATCTTGTCTTTGAAAAAAAAATTAACTATGTAGGCTGGGCACGGTGGCTTATGCCTGTAATCCCAGAACTTTGGGAGGCAGAGATAGAAGGATCGCTGGAGCCCAGGAGTTCCAGCCCAGGAGTTCGAGACCAAAGCCAGACCCACCTCTTAAAAAAAAAAAAAAAAAATTAGCTGGGTGTGGTGACACCTGCCTCTGGTCCCAGCTATTCAGGAGGCTGAGGCAGGAGGATTGCTTGAGCCCACGAGGTTGATACTGCAATAAGCCAAGATTGTACCACTGCACCCCAGCCTGGATGACGCAACGGGACCCTGTCTCAAAGATAAAAAATAAAATTTTTAAAAAGCATAACCCTCATTTTGTCCTTTAAAAACCTTTGTCTGTTCCATAGCTTGGTTGATACTTGATCATCAAAAAGAACCAACCTTTGTCTATCCATGTGTGGTGGCACGCACCTGCAGTCCCAGCTACTCAGGAGGTTGAGGCGAGATCGCTTGAGTCCAGGAGTCCAAGGCTTCCCTGAGCTATGATTGCGTCACTACACTCCAGCCTGGGCAACAGAGGGGGACCTTGTTTCAAAAAACAAACAAAACAAAAACCTTTGTCTTCCTTTACCTCCCCGAATATACAGTAGTTTGCACATGTACCCATGGCAATGCTCTATTCCCAACTAAATATCTTTTTCTTCTAGAGAGCCTCTCTCTGTTAATTTAGGTTGACATATATGGTGTCAGAAATGGGACCTGAAAAAGATTAGTACTGGAAAAAATCAGTGATTCTTGGAATTGGTGTACAGTATACACTAGAGCCCTTTGAGCTCACTGCTTCCATGGCTCACCTTTTCTGCGCTGGTGAGTTTTCTCTCAGGTGAGCCTCCCTCTTTTTGGTAGAGGCTTTTTTGTTTTGTTTTGTTTTATTTTAGAGACAGGGTCTTACTCTGTCCCCTAGACTGGAGTATAATGGCACAATCATAGCTCACTGCAGCCTTGAACTCCTGGGCTCAAGTGATCCTCCTGCCTCAGCCTCCCAAGTAGCTGGGACTATAGACATGTGCCACCACACTCACCTAATTTTTTTTTTTTTTTTTTTTTTGAGACGGAGTCTAGCTCTGTTGCCCAGGCTGGAGTACGATTGCGCGATCTCGGCTCACTGTAAGCTCCACCTCCTGGGTTCACGCCATTCTCCTGCCTCAGCCTCCTGAGTAGCTGGGACCACAGGTGCCCGCCACCATGCCCAGCTAATTTTTTTTTTTTTGTATTTTTCGTAGAGACAGGGTTTCATTCACCATGTTAGCCAGGATGGTCTCGATCTCCTGACCCCGTGATCCGCCTGCCTCGGCCTCCCAGAGTGCTGAGATTACAGGCATGAGCCACCGCGCCCAGCCAACCCACCTAATTTTTTTTTTTTTTGTAGAGATAGGGACTCACTATGTTGCCCAAGCTGGTCTTGAACTCCTGGCCTCAAGTGATCCACCCTCCTTGGCCTCCCAAAGTGCTGGGATTACAGTCGTGAGCCACGGTGCCCGGTCAAAACTGTGGGGTTTTTTTTTTTTTGATGGAGTCTTGCTGTGTTGCCAAGCTGGAGTGCAGTGGTGCCATCTCTGCTCACTGCAAGCTCTGTCTCCCTGGTTCACCCTATTCTCCTGCCTCAGCCTCCCGAGTAGCTGGGACTACAGGCCCCCGCCACCACGCCTGGCTAATTTTTTTATATTTTTAGTAGAGACAGGGTTTCATCGTGTTAGCCAGGATGGTCTTGATCTCCTGACCTCGTGATCCGCCCGCCTTGGCCTCCCAAAGTGTTGGGATTACAGGCGTGGGCCACTGCACCTGACCAAAAAATGTGTTCTTTATTGAAAATAAAAGGATAATTTTGTTTAATTTGGAGGTTATGTAAGTTTTTAAAAAATATGGACTGGCTGGGCGCGGTGGCTCTCGCCTGTAACCCCAGCACTTTGGGAGGCTGAGGTGGGCAGATGACCTGAGGTCAAGAGTTTGAGACCAGCCTGGCCAACATGGCAAAACCCCATCTTTACTAAAAATACAAAAATTAGCTGGGCGTGATGGCTCATGCCTGTAGTCCTAGCTACATGGGAAGCTGAGGCAGGAGAATCGCTTGAACCCAGAAGGAAGAGCTTGCAGTGAGCCGAGATTGCATTACTGCATTCCAGCCTGGGTGACAGAGCGAGACTCCATCTCAAAAACAGAAAAGAAAAAATGGACTTATGAAGGAAATAGAAACAAGATAATAGTACCAATAACTGAGAGAGATATGAAGAAAGTTATGGATATGAAGATATATTTTTAATAAGGAAGGTTAAGAAAAGAGAATAATTTTGTATGGGAAAGAATCTTTGGTAAATTTATGTTCTAAAGTGAAATGATTGGTATTTAACGAAGAGGAAGTATAAGACAGGGCAGAGAGTCAAAGCACATCTTCAGTGGTCCGAATAAGTCATGATGATGTTCATGAAGGGAGAATTTATGAAAAGCATTTTGTGTGTGATTAAGTTGGCTATAATTAGAAGGGAATTATTTATATGTCCTTCTAAAGATATATTAAAAATACACTGCTACAGAACTAAAAACCTGATATCCCCTATGTTAACCAGGTTTTCTTTTTCTTTTTCTTTTTTTTTTTTTTTTTTGTAGAGACAGAGTCTCACTCTGTAGCCCAGGCTGGAGTGCAGTGGCACAATCTCGGCTCACTGCAAGCTCCGCCTCCTGGGTTCACGCCATTCTCCTGCCTCAGCCACCCGAGTAGCTGGGACTACAGGTCCCCACCACCATGCCCGGCTATTTTTTTCTATTTTTTAGTGGAGATGGGGTTTCACCATGTTAGCCTGGATGGTCTTGATCTCCTGACCTCGTGATTCGCCCAACTCGGCTTCCCAAAGTGCTGGGATTACAGGTGTGAGCCCCCGCCCCCGGCCCAGGTTTTTTTTTTCTTCCTCTTCTTCTTCTTCTTCTCCTCCTCCACCTCCTCCTCCTCCTCCTTTCTTCTTCTTTCTTCTTCGACAGAGTATCGCTCTTTCACCCAGGCTGGGGTGCAGTGTCGCGATCTCGGCTCACTGAAACCTCCGCCTCCCGGGTTCAAGCAATTCGCCCTGTCTCAGCCTCCAGAGTAGCCTGGATTACAGGCACGCCACCACGCCTGGCTAATTTTTGTTGTTGTTGTTGGTGTTGTTGAGATGGAGTCTTGCTCTGTTGCCCAGGCTGGAGTGCAGTGGCGCGATCTCGGCTCACTGCAACCTCTGCCTCCCGGGTTCAAGCAATTCTCCTGCCTCAGCCTCCTGAGTAACTGGGATTACAGGTGTGTGCTACAATGACGGGCTAATTTTTGTATTTTTAGTAGAGACGGGGTTTCACCATGTTAGTCAGGCTGGTCTCGAACTCCTGACCTCAGGTGATCCGCCCGCCTCGGCCTCCCAAAGTGCTGGGATTACAGGCGTGAGCCACCATGCCTGGCAGTTTTCTTTTTCTTTTAAATTTGTATTTATTTGTTGTTGTAGAGATGGGAATCTCGCTATGTTACCCAGGCTGGTCCGGAACTCCAGGCCTCAAGTAGTCCTCACGTCTCAGCCTCCCAAAGTGCTGGGATTAACAGGCCTGAGTCACCACGCCCAGCCAATTAAGTCTTTTTGAACTGGAATGAACTTTGGGATTTTGCAGTTGGGCCCATGGAGGGCCTCTAATGATGTATTTCTCAACTTGTAGAGATATTAAACGATTAGATTTATCTGGTAAGTTGTACAGGAAGCATTGTCAAGTGATAAGTGATTCTATTACTAGATCTTTCAGTTACATTTATGGATATGTTATTGGTATAAATATTTCAAAAATTATATAAATCCATAGATTCCTAATGTTATCTGTCATAATTTTGGTTATGTTAATCTCTTCTAAAGTTAAATGTGTATGGATATTTTATTAATGTGAATTTTTTTTATGAGACAGAGTCTTGCTCTGTTGCCCAGGCTGGAGTGCAGTGGCATGATCTTGGCTCACTGGAAGCTCCACCTCCCGGGTTCACACCATTCTCCTGCCTCAGCCTCCCGAGTTCACACCATTCTCCTGCCTCAGCCTCCCGAGTTCACACCATTCTCCTGCCTCAGCCTCCCAAGTAGATGGGACTAAACGCACCCGCCACCACACCTTGCTTATTTTTTGTATTTTTTAGTAGACATGGGGTTTCACTATGTTGGCCAGGCTGGTCTCGAACTCCTGACCATGTGATCCACCCACCTTGGCCTTCCAAAGTGCTGGGATTACAGGCGTGAGCCACCGTGCCCGGCCAATTAATGTGAATATTCTACAGATTATATTCAATTTATGAATGTCTGATGTTCCTTATGTGACTCTGTCAGTCATGATTCTGGTTGTTATCTTAAAATCCTGTATATGGCCAGGTGCAGTGGCTCATACCTGTAATCCCAGCACTTTGGGAGGTGGAGGCAGGAGGATAGCTTGAGTCCAGGAGTTCTAAACCAGCCTGGGCAATATAGAAAGACTCCACCTCTATAAAAAATTAGCCAGACATGGTGATGCACCCCTGTGGTCCCAACTACTCAGGAGGCTGAGGACTCTTCCTCTTTTAGAGAGCCTCTTTCTGTTACTTAGGTTGATATTTTCACATCTACTTCTGCACTCTTTTTACTCCAACCATACGGGCCTTATTAATTTTTTTTTTTTTTTTTTTTTTTTTAAAAACAGAGTTTCGCTCTTGTTGCCCAGGCTGGAGTGCTGGAGTGCAATGGTGCAACCTTGGCTCACCTCAACCTCTGCCTTCCAGGTTCAAGCAATTCTCCCTCAACCTCCCGAGTAGCTGGGATTACAGGCATGCGCCACCACGCCCAGCTAATTTTGTATTTTTAGTAGAGATGGAGTTTCTCAGGCTGGTCAGGCTGGTCTCGAACTCCCAACCTCAGGTGATCCGCCTGCCTCGGCCTCCCAAAGTGCTGGGATTACAGGGGTGAGCCACTGCGCCCGGCCCCATACAAGTCTTCTTTCTGCACCTCAAGTGGGTCATGTTCCCTACCTCAAGGAGTACACACATTCCCTTTCCTCTGAAATATTGGGTGCCCCAGGCCCATCTTTGCCTTTTTTTTTTTTTTTTTTTCCCCCAGATAGGGTCTTGCTTCATTTCCCAAGCCGGAGTGCAGTGGCACCATCAAGCTCGCTGCGACCTCTCCCTCCTGGGCTCAACGGATCTTTCTGCCTTGGCCTCCCAAAGTGCTGGGATTATAGGCACAAGCCACCGCACCTGGCCAAATTTTTTTTAGTATAAATATTTTCCAAATATTGCATATGAGTGTGAATAATTTGCACAAGCAGGCCAGGAAGTAAATGCCAGGAATATTCATACTAAAAATTATTTGCTATTTATCTGAAATTCAGTTAACTGAGCATTCTGTATTTTTATTGGTTAACTCTAGCAACCCTACTCGACATACATTTGCAGAATAAACGTTCTGAACATCTGCTCTGTGCCAGACGACCGACACCTTCTCATTAAATTATTTGTTCAATTACAAGAAGTTAAGCCCTTGAGTGTAATGGCTGTGTCTGTCTTATGCACCACTGGTCTCCATGCCTGACCCCGGGTAGACTCAATAATTGTTTCTAGAATTGAAATAGAGCTAAGAGGGGGACTTTTTCCAATGGTTACTTTCTTTCCGTGGCAGCTTGTCCACCCTGGAAGGAGTCTGGTGCAGCGGTAAGGAGAGCCTGAAGGGGGCAGTGTCACCCCCTGGCTCTGGCCTCCCGTTGTCCATCACCATGGGGAGGCGGGGCCTCAAATCGGAAGCACATGAAGTCGGAACTTGGAAGGCAGAGAAGGCAAGACAGGTGGGCAGGCAAGATGGCTACCGCCAGGTGGGGTCGTACCTGCCCAGGTCCTCAGTGTGGTCCCTTTATTCCTCCCTTGTTATTTCCTGGCTCTCTGCAGTGTCTTCTGCTGAATGTCCCATGCAGGGCTCAGCTGGGCTCCATGAATACAAGAATAGTGACAATGATGGTAATTATTTTCATCCCTGGTTCCTGACAGTAATTTTGATTTAATCCTTCCCACTTTAGGCCCTGAAAGGTGATCAAAACCAAGCATTCAGTTTCTCCAGGAAAGTGGATCTCATGGAATTAGCTTAGCCAGCGTTGGTGGAGGGATACTAAATAGCATTACCTTTGTAGAGGAGGGAATGGAGCCCAGAGAAGCTGAGGTCATTTGCCCAGGACAAGAAGTGAGACTTGATATTCCAGTGCAGAGGTGCGATTAGATGTATAGTCCCCAGCACAGACTGCGTGGAGTCTCCTATTCCCAGCATCCACACTAGCTAATCTAGGGGTCAGGTGACCACTCACTAACTTGACCTTGAACAAGTTATTCTAATCCGTTTGTGCTTATCTGTAAATGGGGCTAATAAGTGTCTTTCTCATAGAGTTGTGGGAATTTAGTGAAATAATCCAGAACATTGCACAATGTAAGTGCTTAATCAGTGCAAGCTACCAATGTCATTATTGTTTGTCTCATCCATTCCTGAGACCTCCCAGGGCCCAACCCCACCCCAGCAGGCTAGCTATTAATGTTTGATGACTAAACATTACTATGAAGTGAAGTGATTCCCTAATTTGGCCTGAAGAGATGAATTACCTGGGGGGCACTTGCTACAAAAATCTATTCTCGGGCCCCTGCCTTAGAGATTCTAATTGGTGGGGCCTGGGAATCTGTATCTTTAAAAAAGCCTCAGGTGAAATCCATCTGTAGGCTGGTTTCAAAAGTCCTTATGTAATGTAAGACCAGAAAGGCAGGGCGTGGTGGATCATGCCTGTAATCCCAGCACTTTGAGAGGCCAAGGCAGTTGGATCACGAGGTCAAGAGAAACCCAGTCTCTACTGAAAATACAAAAATTAGCTAGGCGTGGTAGCAGGCTTCTGTAGTCCCAGCTACTCGGGAGGCTGAGGCAGGAGTAATCACTTGAACCCAGGAGGTGGAGGGTGCAGTGAGCCGAGATCATGCCACTGCACTCCAGCCTGGGTGACAGAGCAAGACTCCGTCTCAAAAAAAAGAAAAAAAAAAAAAGACGGGATAGTGCTACATTAAACACATTGTGACAGGGGTGGGGTGGAGACTCCTGGTGATTAGAGTCAGGTGGATTAGCTCAGCCCTTACAGGTTGCAAGAATTTAAAGTCATGATTACCTTTTCTGATTATAAAAATCATCTAGGGCTGGGCGCAGTGGCTTACACCTGTAATCCCAGCACTTTGGGATGCCTAAGTAGGAAGATCGCCTAAGCTCAGGAGTTTGAGATCAGCCTGGGCAACATAGTGAAACCCCCTCTCTACAAAAAACATGTAAAAAAAATAGCCAGGTGTGGTGACGCACACCTGTAATCCCAGCTAGGAGGCTGACGTGGTAGGATCTTTTAAGTCCAGGAGGTGGAGGTTGCAGTGAGCCGAGATCACTGCACTCCAGGCTGGGCAACAGAGTGATACGCTGTCTAAAAAAAAAAAGAAAAAATAAATCATCTAGTCTATTTACATGGTCTCAGATGATTGCATACATTATTTAGAAAGGGAAAATTAGTGACTTTGTAGAATCACTGCTAGTGTCGAAACCTAGCGGATCCCATCTTAACTAAGCGATGAAAGTTTCTGTCACAGATAATGGAACAGACCATAGGTGACTCAATGGGATGTACTGAAGAGGCAGCACCACTTCTGCGGTTCCAGGAAGGAAAACATAGAGGCTGAGTGTCATCATAAGGAAGCATCAGGCAAATCCAATTGAGGGAGTTCGCAAATCTTTCAAAACGTCAAGATCAGAAACTAAAGATGCCTGACAACTAACTGCAATGCTGCATGATCCTGAATTGAATCCTTGAGGTTGTGAGGGTTGCTATAAAGGATGTTATTGGGCCAACTGAATATGGCCTATGGAATAAGGAATAAGTAATTGATCCCTGTTAGATTTCCTGATTTTGATAATCATATCACAGTTACATAATAGAATGTCCTTGTTCTTAGCAGACATACAGTAAAGAGTATGGGGTAAAGGGGCATGACATCTCTAATCTACTCTGATATGGTTTAGAAAATAATGGTGTATGTGCATATAAAAAATATACATATACACACACATGAGCACACAGGTAGGGTATAATAAAGCAAATATGCACAAATGCACAGTGTTAAAAATTACAATGCCCCTTGTTTAAAAAAAAAGTTACAGGGAAGACAAATATAAAGAAGGAAGTGGAAGCCACTCCTCCTCCTACGGCCCCCCGGCCCCAGTCCCTGAGACAACCGGGATGACTATTTCAATCAGTAGTGAAACTCTTACATGTCTTTGCGTTATTATATATATATATTTTTTTTTAATTTTTATTTTTATTGAGAGAGTGTCTTGCTCGGTTGCCCAGGCTGGAGTGCAATGGCGCAATCTCGGCTCACTGCGATCTCCACCTCCCAGGTTCAAGTGATTCTCCTGTCTCAGCCTCCCAAGTAGCTGGGACTACAGGTACACGCTGCCATGCCAGGCTGATTTTTTGTATTTTAGTAGAGACAGGGTTTTACAATATTGCCCTGGCTGGTCTTGAACTCCTGAGCTCAGGCAATCCACCCGCCTCAGCCTCCCAAAGTGCTAGGATTACAGGCGTGAGCCACCTTGCCTGGCCCAGGTCATTATAGTTTTGATTGAAACCGAAAATGCGCGAATGCTTTACTGTCCATCTATAACTTGTGTTTTTCACGCTGATATCTGTCAACATCTTTCCATGTTGATGTGGTTTTATTTCCAATGGCCGCATGATGCTGCCTGGTAGGGACGGAGCATACTTTGTTTAGCAATAGGTGTTTAGGTTGTTTCTAGCTTGACTCCTACAGACAGTACTAGAGTGAGCATCCTTAAAAATACATCTTCCCCAACTTGTCAGATTATTTTGTTTGTAGAGCTGCTGGGTCAAAAGGAGAAAGTCTCTGAGAAGGGACAGAGGCTGACAGTCTGGGGAGATTGCGAGAGAAAGACTGAGAGTCAGAGATCTATAGAAGCAGAGAGAGGTGGAAAGAGACAGATGCAGAGAAACAGAGGCTGGGTGCGGTGGCTCACGCCTGTAATCCCAGCACTTTGGAAGGCTGAATTGGGCAGATCACTTGAGTTCTAGAGTTTGAAACCAGCCCGGCCAACATGGCGAAACCCTGTCTCCACCAAAAATACAAAAATTAACTGGGCTTGGTGGCACACGACTGTAGTCCCAGCTGCTCAGAAGGCTGAGGCACAAGAATCTCTTGAGCCTGGGAGGCAGAGGTTGCAGGGAGCCGAAATCGCGGCCACTACACTCTAGCCTGGCCAACTGAGCGAGACTCTGTCTCAAAAAAAAAAAAAAAAAAAAAAAGAGAGAGATGGAGAGAGACGAGAAAGAGCAAGGTTGATAGAGAGTGAGATTGGGAGAGTGACAGGGAGTTGCTTTCGATGGAGACTGAGAAGGAATTCCTCTGATCCATGGGGTCTCCATGGCCACAGGAATCTAGTCAGGAAAGTGACTAAGCGACTTTTAGGAACACACCCAGTGGATACAATCGTAGATGAGGTCAGAGTCCTTTGTGCAAGGATCTTCATGGGGCTATTGTTCCTGGAAAGCAAAAAATGGGAAACGACCTAATTGCCCATCAACAGGGGACTGGTTATAGATTGTGCTGGAAACGCTGATAGGAGCCCATCTCCAAGTAGGGTTGGCAGATAATAGCAAATAAAACCACAGAAGGCCCAGTTAAATTTGAATTTAAAATGAAGCATGTGTCTCATGCAGCCTTATACACTAAAAACCTATTTGTTGTTTATCTAAACTTCACATGTAATTGGGCATCTGTATTTTATCTGGAAACTATTAATCTCTAAGATAAGTGAGAAAAGCCAGGTGAGGTCAGGAGAGGGGTTGCTCTTGGTGAAGGGGTGTGTGTGTGTGGGCTGCTGAGGTGGCCGTCAGTTTCAGCTCCTGTCCTGGGTGTGGTTACAGTTGAAGGAAAGGGACTGACCCGGGGTCACAGAAGCAAAGGTTGAAGGGCTAGGCTCCACCCCAGGCTCCGTGCTCTGTAGTGATTTGTATATATGTGTTAAAAGTGTTAATGTTTTCAATAAAAGTACGACAAACAGACCATAATTTTCTTTTTTTTTTTTTTTTTTGAGACGAAGTCTCGCGCTGTGTCACCCAGGCTGGAGTGCAGTGGCGCGATCTCGGCTCACTGCAAGCTCCGCCTCCCAGGTTCAGGCCATTCTCCTGCCTCAGCCTCCGAGTAGCTGGGACTACAGGCGCCCGCCACCACGCCCGGCTAGTTTTTTTTTTGTATTTTTAGTAGAGACGGGGTTTCACCATGTTAGCCAGGATGGTCTCGATCTCCTGACCTCGTGATCCGCCCGCCTCGGCCTCCCAAAGTGCTGGGATTACAGGCTTGAGCCACCGCGCCCGGCCATAATTTTCTAAACTCCATTTAAGCATTTCTGATTTAAAAAAATACTGGCAGTCTCAGCTGGGTGTGGTGGCTCACACCTGTAATCCCAGCACTTTGGGAGGCCAAGGCGGAAGAATCACAAGTTCAGGAGTTCAAGACCAGCCTGGCCAAGATGGTGAAACCCCATCTCTACTAAAAATACAAAAATTAACCGGATGCAGTGGCAGGCGCCTGTAATCCCAGCTACTTGGGAGGCTGAGACAGGTGAATCGCTTGAACCTGGGCAGTGGAGGTTGCAGTGAGCCGAGATCACGCCATTGCACTCCAGCCTGGGTGACAATGAGACTCCGTTTCACCAAAAATAAAACAAAATAAAATAACAACAACAACAAAAACTGGCAGTCTCAGAAACTCTAAGGGGCCTCCCTGAACACTTTCATTTCCTGGAACACTCATCTGCCCCTGGGCTTTTTTATCACTGTCACCTGGAATGTCCTCTTACCCCACCCTCCGCCAGCCCCTTCACTCACCTGCTCATGCCTGTGACCTCAAGCTGGAGTCAGCCTGGCTCTCACTCCTCTGAGTCACCTTAGGTGCCTCAGAGTTGCATGAACACTGAACCAGCTGTTACCCCTCTTCCCCCCTCGCCTGTGAGCTGCGCGGTGCAGGAACCTTGTCTGCATAGCTGGTTTATCACAGTATCCTAGCCCATTCAGCCAGGTACCCGCCACAGTTGCTCACTACGCCTTGGGCATGTTAGTACAGCATCTCTCTGAGCCTCAGTTTCCTCATTTATAAAATGGAGCTGATAATCTTGCCTACCACTCAAGGCCAATGTGACAGAGATGGGAAAGGGAAATGGCATTAACATCACTAAGGTAATATTTGAACTGAGGCCAGCTCTGGGAGGATCTGGGGAAGGATTCCAGGCATCCTTGGGGAAAAAGGAGACTGCGGGCAGCCGCGAGAGCCAGGTCACTGTGGTCTGCGCGGCAGCCAAGTCCCTAAATAAAAAAGAAAAAGAAAACAAAAGAGTTTGCTCTCACTTTCCTCTTCTTGCCAATACCTCTCACCTGCTGTGGGTCAAAGATGCACAAAGCTCTACAGGTATGCAAGGCAGGTGCCGGCAGGGGAGCCAGGAGACCCTGGGATTTTCCTGGAGGCAGGTTCAGCCTTCTGCCAGGAAGATGGAGAGAGCAGGGCTCTATCAGTGCAGTCTGACGGGTAAGGGGCCAAGTCTGAGACAGTCTGAATGAGAAGTGTGGGAGCAAGTGTGCATGTATGAGACCCTGAGCCCGCCCACCCTGCAAGTGCCCAGAGACTCACTGGGGAAGGTGGGCTTTGCACTATAGGGACATCCCAGTGGCCTATCTCAGGCCTTGAGCTCCAGAGGCATCGATCTCCCAGGTGTGGAACTGGGCTCTGGCAGACACGTGATCGGACCCAGGCAGGTGCACAGAGGCCTGGCTTCGGGGCCCAGCTCAGCCCCCTAACATCCACCTTTGAAGGCTTCCACAACTTTCCTTTTTCCAAGGTGACCACCTCCTCCCACTTTGTCTGGGATTGCCCCAGAACACCCTCAGTGCCAGGCAAACTGGGCTGGTTGGTCACCAGACATATTACTCCATTGGACAGAGGAAGAAGAGTCTCAGAGGCTGTCAGTATCTGCCTCATTTTTTGTGGCTGGATTTTTTTCATGAAAAGTTTATTTGAAATAGTGACACATATCTCTGAAATAAAACATTCATATTCTTTAAAATGGCTTCTAGGCTGGGCTCACACCTGTAATCCCAGCACTTTGGGAGGCCGAGGCAGGTGGATCACCTGAGGTCAAGAGTTCAAGAGCAGCCTGGCCAACATGGTGAAACCTCGTCTCCACTAAAAAAAAAAAATTAGTTGGGCATGGTGGTGCACACTTGTAGTCCCAGCTACTTGGGGATGCTGAGGCAGGAGAATGGCTTGAACCCAGGAGGCAGAAGTTGCAGTGAGCTAAGATCATACCACTGCGCTCCAGCCTGGGTGACAGAGGGAGACTTCATCTAAAAACAAAAACAAACAAAGACTTCTAGAGGCCGGGCACAGTGGCGCACGCCTGTAATCCCAGCACTTTGGGAGGCCAAGGCAGGTGGATCACCTGAGGTCAGGAGTTCAAGACCACCCTGGCCAACATGGCAAAAACCCGTTTCTAATAAAAATACAAAAATTAGCTGGGCACAGTGGCATGTGTCTGTAGTCCCAGCTGCTCCTCAGGAGACCAGGCAGGAGAATCACTTGAACTTGGGAGATGGAAGTTGCAGTGAGCCGAACTTGAGCCACTGCACTCCAGCCTGGACAACAGAGCCAGACTCCATCTCAAAAAAAAAAAAAGTGCCGGGCGAGGTGGCTCACGCCTATAATCCTAGCACTTTGGGAGGCCGAGGCAGGTGGATCACGAGGTCGGGAGATCAAGACCATCCTGGTTAACACCGTGAAACCCCATCTCTACTAAAAATAAAAAATTTAGCTGGGCGTGGTGGTGGGCACCTATAGTCCCAGCTACTCAGGAGGCTGAGGCAGGAGAATGGCATGAACCTGGGAGGCGGAGCTTGCAGTGAGCCGAGATAATGGCACTGCACTCCAGGCTGGGTAACAGAGTGAGACTCCGTCTCAATAAATAAAACTTTAAAAAATGCTTATAGAGAAAGAAGCCATCTTTCTTCCCCGCCCTGCTCCCGTCCTCTGAAGCAGCCAGCTTCTTGGATCTCTCAGAGACAGATATTATCTTATTTACTTCTGCACAAAAGGCAGCCTATTACATATGCTGTTCACCTGATATATTTTTTTTAAGAGATGAAGTCCTGCGCTCGCTTTGGCAGCATATACACTAAATTTGGAATGATACAGAGAACATTAGCATGGCCCTTGTGCAAGGATGACACACAAATTCATAAAGCATTCCATATTTTTAATTTAAAAGAAAGAAAAAGTGATGGAGTCTTCTCTGTCACCCAGGCTGGAGTGCAGTGGCATGATCATAGTTAATGGCAGTCTCCAACTCCTGGGCTCAAAGGATCCTTCCACCTCAGCCTCCCAAGTAGCTGGGACTACAGGTGTGTGCCACCATGCCCAACTAATTATTAATTTTGTTGTTGTTGACACAGTCTTGCCATCTTGCCCAGGCTGGTCTTGAACTCCTGGGCTCAACTGATCCTCCTGCCTTGGCCTCTCAAAATGCTGGGATTATAGCCATGAGCCACTGCACCTAGCCCGCTTGATTTTTTTTTTAAAACACCTGTTTTGTTTTTGTTTTTGTTTTTTTTAGATGGAGTTTTGCTCTTGTTGCCCAGGCTGGAGTGCAATGGTGCGATCTTGGTTCACTGCAACCTCCGCCTCCCAGGTTCAAGTGATTCTCCTACCTCGGCCTCCCAAGTAGCTGGGATTACAGGCACCTGCCACCACGCCCAGCTAATTTTGTATTTTTAGTAGAGACAAGGTTTCTCCATGTTGGTCAGGCTGGTCTCCAACTCCTGACCTCAGGTGATCCTCCCGCCTCGGCCTCCCAAAAGTGCTGGGATTACAGGCATGAGCCACCGCGCCCGGCAACACCTGATATTTTTTTCAGTTAAAAATATATGAGTTCAGACTGGGCATATATAACTCTCGAACTGGAGTTCGAGACCAGCCTGGCCAACATGGTGAAACTCCATCTCTACTAAAAATACAAAAATTACCCTGGTGTGGTGGCTCGCGCCTGTAATTCCAGCTACTCGGGAGGCTGAGGCATGAGAATCACTTGAACCTGGGAAGCAGAGGCTGCAGTGAGCCGAGATCATCCCACTGCACTCCAGCCTGGGCAACAGAGCAAGACTCTGCCTCCAAAAAAAAAAAAAATTATACATATATGTGTGTGTACATATATATATACACACACGTGTGTATGTGTGTGTGTATATATATGTATGAGTTCATTCATTTCATTCAGCTAATAATTACTGAACCAGACCCTGTTCCTGGCGCTCAGGTCATAGCAGCGGACAGACGAAGTTCCTGCCTGTGCGGAGCTGTCTAGAGCACAGAGTGAATGTTTAGGTTTTGCGGACTTCAATAGCAAGGATGTTGTCAGTACTCATATAACAAGATAAAACAAATTTCCACAAATTTTTATGGACAATATTTAAATTATGATAATATTTGAGTACAATTTTGTTTTTCATTTTTTTTATTTAATTTTTTTTTTTTTTGAGGCAGGGTCTCCCATTGTCACCCAGGCTGGATTGCAGTGGTGCAACATTGGCTCACTGCAGCCTCGATTTCCCAGGTTCAAGCAATCCTCCCACCTCAGCCTCCTGAGCAGCTGGGACTATAGGTACACACCACTACACCTGGCTAATTTTTGTATTTATTTTTTGGTAAAGGCGGGGTTTTGCCATGTTGGCCAAGTTGATCTCAAACTTCTGAACTCAAGCGATCCACCCTTCTTGGCCTCCCAAAGTGCTGGGATTACAGGTGTGAGCCACCATGCCCAACCTGTTTGTTTTTAAAATATAAATAATCGAGATAGGGTCTTGATACATTGCCCAGGCTGGTCTGGAACTCCGGGACTCAACTGATCCTCCCGCCTTGGCCTCCCAAAGTGCTGGGATTACAGGTGTGAGGCACTGGGCCCAGCCAGTTTTTTTTTTTGTAAGCATGAATTATTATTAATATTATTATTTCAAGACAGAATCTCTGTTGTCCAGGCTGGAGTTCGATGGCACAATCACCGCTCATAGCACCCTTGACCTCCTGGGCTCAAGTGATCCTCCCACCTCAGCCTCCCAAGTAGCTGGGACTACAGGTGCACGCCGCCATGCCCGGCTGAGTTTCGTATTTTTTGTAGAGATGAGACTTTGCCATTTTACCCAGGCTAGTCTCAAATTCCTGGGCTCAAACAATCCGCCTGCCTCACCTTCCAAAGTGCTGGGATTACAGGCATGAACCACGAGGTCCCGCAAGCATGGAATTTTGAAGGTTTACATATTGCCTTAATTGAGGTTCCAAGTTAGTGTTATCTATCATTAAATCGGTTGCAGTGTTCATCCGTAGAAGCTACTCTTAGCTCAAGGACCATATAAGAAACAAACCTTGGTCAGATTTGGCCTGAGGGCTGTAGTTTGGCAACCTCTGGTCTAAAGGGAAATCAACAAAATAAGTGAAACATACACCATGCCAAATTGTGAGCGAAGTGGAGAAAAACTAAGCAGCAAGAGGGTAAGGAGTGCCAGAGGGAAAGGGAGGAGAGGGGGATGAAATGGTGGCCTGGGAGGCTTTGCTGCGATGGGGGGTGAGCCCTGTGGCTATCTGTGAGAAGAGCTGGGAGAAGACAGGGAACACCAGATGCAAGGTCCCCAAAGCAGGAGCATGGCTGATGTGGTTCCCCTGTAGCCGGAGCCTTGTGGGCAGTAGTGAGTATGGGGGCTAGGGTGGGGAGCTCCAATGGTCACAGGGGGCCAATCTTGTAGGACCTTGTTGTGGGCCATGGTGAAGGCTCTGGCTTTTCCTACAAGAGATCTGGGATGGGGGAGGGTTTATGTACCCACAGAAGGGCATCAACTTTTTTTTTTTTTTTTTTTTTTTTTTTTTTGAGACGGAGTCTCGCTCTGTCGCCAAGGCTGGAGTGCAGTGGCGGGATCTCGGCTCACTGCAAGCTCCGCCTCCCGCGTTTACGCCATTCTCCTGCCTCAGCCTCCCGAGTAGCTGGGACTACAGGCGCCCGCCACCTCGCCCGGCTAGTTTTTTTTGTATTTTTTTAGTAGAGACGGGGTTTCACCGTGTTAGCCAGGATGGTCTCGATCTCCTGACCTTGTGATCCGCCCGTCTCGGCCTCCCAAAGTGCTGGGATTACAGGCTTGAGCCATTTTTTTTTTTTTGAGATGGAGTCTCGCTCTGTCACCCAGGCTGGAGTGCAGTGGTACAATCTTGGCTCAGTGCAACCTCCACCTCCTGGGTTCAAGCAATTCTCCTGTCTCAGCCTCCCAAGTAACTGGGATTACAGGTGCCTGCTGCCACGCCCAGTTAATTTTTTGTATTTTTAGTGGAGACAGGGTTTCACCACATTGGCCAGGCTGCTCTCAAACTCCTGACCTCAAGTGATCCATTCACTTTGGCCTCCCAAAGTACTGGGATTACAGGCATGCGCAACCACGCCCAGCTAATTTTGTATTTTTAGTAGAGATGGGGTTTCTCCATGTTGGTCAGGCTGGTCTTGAACTCCCAACCTCAGTCCATCCACCTTGGCCTCCCAAAGTGTAGGGATTACAGGTGTGAGCCACCATGCCCGGCCAGGCATCAACATCTTTTTTTTTTTTTTTTTTTTGAGACGGAGTCTTGCTCTGTTGCCCAGGCTGGAGTGCAGTGGTGTGATCTCAGCTCACTGCAAGCTCCACATCCCGGGTTCACGCCATTCTCCTGCCTCAGCCTCCCGAGTAGTTGGGACTACAGGTGCCTGCCACCACACCCAGCTCATTTTTTTTTTTTTTTTTTTTTTTTTTTTTTTTTTGGTATTTTTTAGTAGAGATGGGGTTTCACCGTGTTAGCCAGGATGGTCTTGATCTCCTGACCTCATGATCCACCCACCTCAGCCTCCCAAAGTGCAGGGATTACAGGTATGAGCAACCAGGCCCAGCCGGGCATCAACATTTTAACAGCTGTAAAAAATTCCATTGATGGACCAGTTTTACACTCAACAGTTCCTCTATCATGGACGACTTTTTGCTACCCTATTAAAAATTAATCCAATTGTCCAGATTCATGGCTCACACCCGAATTCCAATACTTTGTGGGCGATAGTGAGTATGGGGGCTAGGGTGGGGAGCTCAAATGGCCACAGGGGGCCAATCCTGTAGGACCGTGTCGATGCAGGAGGCTCACCTCAGGGGTGTCCCTATAGCATCCCAAATTTGTATTCTAGGCTCCTGCACACAGGCCAAGGCCATGTGGGGACCAGTGAATACATTACCCATCTGCCCCAAAAAGGAAAAGTCCTGGGCACCTATAGTCCCAGCTACTTGGGAGGCTGAGGTGGGAGAATCACTTGAGTCCAGGAGGTCAAGGGTGCTGTGAGTGGTGATTGTGCCATCAAACTCCAGCCTGAACAACAGAGATTCTGTCTTGAAATAATAACAACAATAATTCATGCTTACAAAAAAAAACTGGCTGGGCCCAGTGCCTCACACCTGTAATCCCAGCACTTTGGGAGGCCAAGGCGGGAGGATCAGTTGAGGAGGGAGGATTGCTTGAACCTAGGAGTTCAAGATCAGCCTGGGCAATATAGCGAGACCCCATCTCTAAATAATAATAATAATAATAATAATGCCGATAATACTTGTAAATGATAAAAAATAAAATCAAGACATGGGAAAGGGGCCGGGCGCGGTGGCTCAAGCCTGTAATCCCAGCACTTTGGGAGGCCGAGACGGGCGGATCACGAGGTCAGGAGATCGAAACCATCCTGGCTAACACGGTGAAACCCCGTCTCTACTAAAAAATACAAAAAACTAGCCGGGTGCGGTGGCGGGGGCCTGTAGTCCCAGCTACTCGGGAGGCTGAGGCAGGAGAATGGCTTGAACCCGGGAGGCGGAGCTTGCAGTGAGCCGAGATCCGGCCATTGCACTCCAACCTGGGCGGCAGAGTGAGACTCCGTCTCAAAAAAAAAAAAAAAAAAAAAAAAAAAAAAAAAAGACATGGGAAAGGATATTTAGTAAAGAATCTTCCTTACACCCCTGCTGACAGCTACCAGCTACTCCTCAGAGACAGGCACATTACCCTCTCTCCAGAGATGGTTTATATGTCTCTAAGAAATACCTGTATAATGGTGTTTCACACCTTGTTTTTTTGTTTGTTTGTTTGTTTGTTTGAGACAAAGTTGTTGCCCAGGCTGGAGTGCAGTGGCGCAATCTCGGATTACTGCAACCTCCATCTCTCAGGTTCGAGCCATTCTGCCTCAGCCTTCCAAGTAGCTGGGATTACAGGCGCACACCACCGCGCCCGGGTAATTTTTTTCTATTTTTAGTAGTGACGGGGTTTTGCCATGTTGGCCAGGCTGGTCTTGAATGCCTGACCTCAGGTGATCCACTTGCCTCATCCTCCCAAAGTGCTGGGATTACAGGCGTGAGCCACCGAGCCCAGCTTGCACCTTGCTTTTTAGCGCTTAATATCTTGATATGATTTCATTACATCCAGAGCTTTTTCCTTCTTTTCGGGGCAGATGGGTAATGTATTCCCCACATGGTCTCAGCCTGTGTGCAGGAGCCTAGAATACAACTGTGGGATGCTATAGGGACATCCCTGAGGTGAGCCTCCTGCATCGAGCCTGGCACCCAGCAGGTGTTCAGTAATAGGAATGAAAAGGCTAGCTGTAATCCTAGTACTTTGGGAGGATTAGGTGGGAGGTTCGCTTCAGCCCTGGAGATTGAGACTAGCCCGGGCAACATAGTGAGACCCCCGTCTCTAATTTTTAAAATTATAAAAAATAAATACAGGCCGGGCGCGGTGGCTCAAGCCTGTAATCCCAGCACTTTGGGAGGCCGAGACGGGCGGATCACGAGGTCAGGAGATCGAGACTATCCTGGCTAACACGTTGAAACCCCGTCTCTACTAAAAAATACAAAAAACTAGCCGGGCGAGGTGGCGGGCGCCTGTGGTCCCAGCTACTCGGGAGGCTGAGGCAGGAGAATGGCGTAAACCTGGGAGGCGGAGCTTGCAGTGAGCCGAGATCTGGCCACTGCACTCCAGCCTGGGCGGCAGAGCGAGACTCCGTCTCAAAAAAAAAAAAAAAAATAAATAAATAAATAAATAAATAAATAAATAAATACAAATTTTAAAAGGCTTGTATAGCTTATCTTGGAGCCTCCACCTGTGGGTCATGCCCAACAGACTTAGACCTTGACCCAGAAACTTCCCTTGGAAGCAACTTGTATTCTGAAATGGTGACTTCACAGAGGGCTTATTGGGTAAGGCCCACGGCTGAATCACTATTTGTTTTTAGGCAAGTGGGAGACATCGGAAGAGGTTAAATCCAGGATGAGGTTGGCAGTAGAGTATTGACTCGTTCATTGAACTTTCTGTAGACAATGTCTTTCTCCTGGTCAAGATTAACTTTCCAACTCCTGATCAATTCATTCACTGATAATGATCTAATCAACAGGGGCCAGCAGCCTAATAAAGAGCTCTTAGAAATTAAGAAGTTCAGCCAGGTGCGGTGGCTCAAGCCTGTAATCCCAGCACTTTGGGAGGCCGAGATGGGCGGATCACGAGGTCAGGAGATCGAGACCATCCTGGCTAACACAGTGAAACCCCGTCTCTACTAAAAAATACAAAAAACTAGCTGGGCAAGGTGGCGGGCGCCTGTAGTCCCAGGTACTCGGGAGGCTGAGGCAGGAGAATGGCGTGAACCCAGGAGGCAGAGCTTGCAGTGAGCTGAGATCCGGCCACTGCACTCCAGCCTAGGCAAGAGAGCCAGACTCTGCCTCAAAAAAAAAAAAAAAAAAAAGAGAAATTAAGAAGTTCATTCACTGGAAAGACATGCAGGATTTAAAAAAAGGAAAGAAATCAAGTTCATCAATTTGGTGACCAAAGGACATGAAGCAATAGTTCAGAACACAGAGAAACAGAAATGGCTTTGCAGTATGTAAAAAATGCTCTACCCTGCCGGGCACGGTGGCTCATGGCTGAGCATGGTGGCTCATGCCTGTAATCCCAGCACTTTGGGAGGCTGAGGTGGGTGGATCACCTTGGTTGGGAGTTCGAGACCAGCCTGACCAACATGGAGAAACCTCATCTCTACTAAAAATACAAAATTAGGTGGGTGTGGTGGCACATGCCTGTAATCCAGCTACACGGGAGGGTGAGACGGGAGGATCTCTTGAACCTGGGAGGTGGTGGTTGTGGTGAGCTGAGATCACACCATTGCACTCCAGCCTGGGCAACAACAGTGAAACTCTGTCCCAAAAAAAAAAAAAAAAAAAAAATGCTCCACCCTAGTCATGTGAAATGCAAATGACAACAGGAGATCCCATTCTCCCTTATCAGACAGGCAAAGATAAAAGAGTTAAAGGCCAGCAAGGTGGCTCATGACTGTAATCCCAGTACTTTGGGAGGCCGAGGCAGGTGAATCACTTAAGCCAAGGAGTTTGAGACCAGCCTAGACAACATGGCAAAACCTCAGCTCTACAAAAAAAATAAATAAATAAAATAAAAATGCTAAAGACAATTAGCCGGATGTGACGCCTCGCACCTGTAGTCCCAGCTACCCTGGAGGCTGAGGTGGGAGGATCACTTGAGCCTAGGAGGCGGTGGTTGCAGTGAGTAGGAATTGTGCCATGGCACTCCAGCCTGGGTGACAGAGTGAGACTGTCTCAAAAAATAAAAAATAGACAGGGTCAGGTGTGGTGGCTCATGCCTGTAGGCCTGTAGTCCTAGCCGCTCAGGAGGCTGAGGTAGGAGAATCACTTTAGCCCAGGAGATGGAGGCTGCAGTGAGTTATTATCATGCCACTGCACTCCAGCCTGGGCAACACAGCGAGACCCTGTCTCAAAAAAGAAAAACAAAAAGGCAATACTCTGTGTTGGGCAACTTTTGAAAAGGGGCCCTCAACTCCCTGCTAGTGGGAGTATAATTTAGTTTAATCTTTTTGGATGACATTTAGACAAATGTATCAACATTTTATATAACACACCATTTGATCTGGAGTGCAACGCTGTGTGTAGAGGGCATTCATTGAAATTGCCACATTATTGGTAGTAGCCAATACATTGCAATCTAACCTAAATGCCCATCATGAGTCTTCTCATTAGGTAAATTGTGATTGTGGTATAATCCATACAATGAATAGTCTGCACCCCTGCAGAAAATTAAGGGAGCTGTGTGTAATGATATGGAATGATTTTCAAAACAATGAATATTGTTATAGCATTACCCGTGTAATGACGATTCAAAAGAAAAAAAATATTATAGCAAGGTGTAGGTTAGTGTGGAGGTTCCTATCTGTAATACATAAAGGGTTGTACATATATATTTATTTTATTTTTGTTGTTGTTGTTGTTGTTGTTGAGACGAGTCTCGCTCTTTCGCCCAGGCTGGAGTGCAGCGATCTCGGCTCGTTGCAAGCTCCGCCTCCCGGGTTCACGTCATTCTCCTGCCTCAGCCTCCCGAGTATCTAGGACTACAGGTGCCCGCCACCACGCCCGTCTATATATATATATATATATTTTTTTTTTTTTTTTTTTTTTTTTTTTTTGAGACGGAGTCTCGCTCTGTAGCCCAGGCTGGAGTGCAGTGGCCGGATCTCAGCTCACTGCAAGCTCCGCCTCCCGGGTTCACGCCATTCTCCGGCCTCAGCCTCCCGAGTAGCTGGGACTACAGGCGCCTGCCACCTCGCCCGGCTAGTTTTTGTATTTTTAGTAGAGATGGGGTTTCACCGTGTTAGCCAGGATGGTCTCGATCTCCTGACCTCGTGATCCGCCCATCTCGGCCTCCCAAAGTGCTGGGATTACAGGCTTGAGCCACCGCGCCCGGCCCGGTCTATATATTTTTAAAAATACAGGATCTCGCTTTGTTGCCCAGGCTGGAGTGCAGTGGTGCTTTCTTGGCTCATGGCCGCCTCTACCTCCTGGGCTCAAGTGATCCTCCCACCTCAGCCTCCCGAGTAGCTGGGACGACAGGCACGTAATCTGCCTGGTTGTTTGTTTGTTTGTTTTTGTTGTTTTTTTTTGAGACAGGGTCTTGCTACGTTGCCCGGGCTTGTCTCAAACTTCTGGGCTTAAGTGATCCTCCCACCTTGCCCTCCCAAAGCGCTGGGATTACACGTGTGAGCCACCACGCACTGCCCCTGCACATATTAATATATACATAGGCCATCCCTGGAAGGTCATACAAGACACTGGTTTTTTTAAAAAAAGGTTGCTTTGGGGAGGGAAAAGGAGGTCTGGAATGGAGGGAGACTCTTCTTTTAGTTGGGTAATTGTAAATCACATTATTTAGCTATTGGTTTTACTTCTAGTGGGAGATTGGCACCTGCAGAAAATGGAAGCGTCTATTCAAATATATCTTCCTTCCAGAAGCCTTTCGTGGGCACACTAGGTATTCCCAGATTGCCCCCCGGCAGTCGTATCAGCCTTCATCTCCGTGAAAGGCGCGTGCCCCCTGCACCCCGCGACGATTGCAGGGAAGCGCGTTGGACAGCAGAGGGCGCCAGAGGACCGCGCCCCGGGCCTGGGGCGGGACCCCTTGTGCAGGGAGCTGGGGAGGGCCTGGCCCTGCCGGGTCCGAGGCCACCTGGGCCGCAGATGTCGCCCATTTCCGGGAGGACCTGACACCACAGTATCAAAAGTGTCACCTCGCCTTCCCCTGCAAAGGGAGCTGATCCGCGGCCGAGAGGCCTGGCCTGAAGCCTCCTCTTACCTCGTGGTCTCCGCCGCCTGCAGGAGGGAGTGGGACGAGGGCGGGCCTGGAAGGGGTGGCGGGGACAATTCGATCCGATATGAGCAATGCCCCTCCCCTCTGCGTTGCCTCCCACCCCCATGCCCCACGCAGGTGCCCGACCACTGAAGGAAAGTGGAAAGCGGGAGGCCCAGGCAGTGGCTACCTGCAAGTACTTGATTGAGCCCCTACTATGTGCTTTGAAGAAAACAGAATAAGGCAATGACTGTGGGCTGGGCACCGTAGCTCACTCCTATAATCCCACCAATTTGGAGGCTAAGGTGGGAGGATCAATTGAGCCGCAGAGATTGAGACCAGCCTGGGCAACATAGCAGGACCCCATCTCTACAAAAAATAAATTACCCAGGCATGGTAGCGCGTCTCAGTGAAAAAGGGGAAAAAAAGAAAACAGAAGGTGGGTGCTGGGGCAGGGGTGGGTCCTACTTTGGCTAGGGTGATCAGGGAAGGCTCCCCTGAGGAAGTGACTTATATTTTTTGTGTTAAATATATTATTCATACCTAAAAGTGTTTAAATTGTCTCAGTACACTGGATGTCATGAAGATATGGTAAAATAAAGTCTATGTACAGTAGAAAGACTAACAATAAAGATCCCTCCCTGCCTAGGAAACAGATCATTACCAAAATTCTAGAAGCTTCATGCGCAGCCTGTTCTTGCCTCCCCTCCTCACCAGACACTCTTCAGATTTTTGTATCAAACATTTCCTTGCAGCCAGCAGAGTGGCTCACCTCTGTAATCCCAGTACTTTGGCAGGCTGAGTCCAGGAGTTCCATGCTGCAGTGAGCCATGATCGTGCCACTGCACTCCAGCATGGGTGACAGAGCAAGACCCTGTCTCAAAAACAGAACAAAAAAAAAAACTTCCTTGCTTTTCTTTCGAATTCTACAACCCCCACATACATCCCTAAATAATATAGGGTTTCATTTGCCTGCTTTAGAACCTCATAGAAATCCAAATAACTATGCATTTGTTTGTGACCTCTGCTGGACATTGTGTTTTTGAGATTTATCCCTGTTGCTGCATGGAGTTGTAGTTGATTTTTATTGCTGCATAGTATTCTATTACAGGATCGCACCATGGTTCATTAATCCAGTCTACTGTTTATAAACATTTGTGCTGTATCCAGTTTTGTTTTTGCTTTTGCTTTCTTTGCTATTAGGAAAGAGGGTGCAATGAATATCCTTTTTTGGGGGGGCAGGGTTTGGGCTGGACAACAGTTCTTTACCTTGCTTGGTTGCTCATTATAATCCCCAAGGGAGTTTTTTAAAATGCTGATGCCAGAGGCCCCACCCAGACTAATTAAATCAATATGTGGGTGGGGGTGGGGTGGGCCGAGGCTTAGGTGTTTTAATCCTTCCCTGTGGGGACCTAATGTGCTGCCAGAGCTGAGAACTCCTGGGATGCAGTTGGTTTGAGGACAGACTTGTCAACTGCAGCCCCTGGGATGCAGTTGGCTTGAGGACAGACAGGGAGAGGAGTCACCTGTTGCTAGCTGATGCCAAACTTTCCCAAAGTGACTCTGCCCACCGACACTCTCGCCAGCTCTCACCTCCTCATCAACTCTTGATTGTGACCAAATTTTTGCTTGTTGTCCTTCGGATGGGCGTGAAATGGCAGCTCACTGTGGCTTGAAATTGCCATTTCTCTCTTTACTAAACGAGGCTGAGCAGTTGGTAAAGTTGCTGCTGAAACAAAGAATGAAAGGAAGCCAGCGTGAAGATCTAGGAGCAAAAGACGTAGGGGAGAGGAGGAGCAGCAGGTGCCAAGGTGGGAAAGGTCTGGGATGTCGGAGGAACAGAAGGAAGGGTGGGGGAGGGATCCTTGTTCATGGGGGAGGGAGAGAGGCTCAAGCCAAGGTCAACCGGGGTCAGAGCAGCGGGGCCGAGTTGGCCGAGGAAAGGACTTTGGCTTTTACTCTGAGACAGGCGCATGGGAGGGTTTGAGCAGAGGAGGGGGTGCTCTGGCCTCACTCTGGCTTCGAGCAGAGGATCCTGATTGGAGCTAAATTGACACGGGAGGGAGAGTATTCCGCCTAATAACTGCTTCCTGCCTCTGTCCTCCACCCTACTCCCCACTCTCCAGCTAGAAACAGGGGAAGACGATTTTGTTCACGGCTGTTACATCCGGCACCAAGTGACCAAAACAGACAGTAGTTCTGCCCTTCATGTTGCTGGTGGTGGTGTGGGGTGCTTATAGGTTTTTCTAGTCTTCCTTCACAGGTGGAAACAAGAACGGTGAGACCTGTGAGGTTTATTTCAGCGCTACCCCCGGGCCTGGTATGCCTCCCAGGGAAGCTGGGGTGGGGGTGCAGCTGCCCCTCACCTGGGCCCACCCCACATGCATTCAGTCAGGGCCCCTACAGAGCAGTGTTAGAGCCTTTAGACACAGGATCGAGGATCTTCACAGGGGTGAGGAGACACGCCCGGCCCATCCCTTCTTTCTCCTGCCGGCCTACAAGGATCTTTTTCTACGAAACTCTAACCAGGTCCCTCGTCAGCTGAAAATCCTTCGGTGGCTCCCCAGTGCCTTTGAGGCAAAGTCCAACCTCCTACGAGGCCCTGGGGCACAACACATCTGACCCCTCCGGGCCTGCCCACCCCACGCCATCCCTGGGAGCTGCTCTCTAGGAGTTACTCTGAAGCAGTTGCCACTTCTTCCCTCGGGCCTTTTCCCTTGATAATTCTTCACTTCCTCTGGGAAGTCACCCCGACCCCCTGTCAGGTGACCCGCCTCTTAACGGTCGCTGCGTCCCGTCTCTCCCCCGCCAAAGCACACTTCCCTTTGCATTGTAATTGTCTGTTTACTTCGTCTGTCTCCCCCACTGGACCGGGAGCTACCCTTCGGGAGAGACCCTGAATGTCCTGTCCGGGGCTGTGCCCCGCCCCAGGTACAGCTGGGCCCTCCGCAAACACTGGCTAAGGGAAGGAACGGGCGCTCTTCGCTAGCTGGGCCAGGCTGCTTTGCAAAAAGGCCGTAGCATTTCACGCCGCCAGGAGCCACGTGCGGTGTCCGTTTCCTCGCTTCCTCCCCAGCAATGTGCATTTCCCTCGTCAATGCCACGCTCTCCAGGCGCCAGCCGGGCGGAGGAAATTTCCGCCCCCTCCCAAGCCCGAGGCGGGGGCGGGCGTCGGAAGGTCAGGTGTCCCGGCCCGCGCGCAGCGCCAGGGGGCGTCAGAAGCGCTCCGACCACGGGGCGCTGAGCAGGTGGGCGCGCGGCGTTCTGGCGGGGTCCCACCTCGCAGGGGCCTCGCTTCGCTCGACGTCCCGCCCCGGACAGTCCCAGCACCACGGACGACCGGCGCTGCGCCTGCGAACTCCGCCTCGGAGGAGCCCCCGCCCGGGCTCCCAGCGCCACGCGGCGCGAGCCCGGCCAGCCCCCGGCGCACCTGCTCGGGGAGTGGCCTTCGGCGGAGACGGGCCTCCAATTGGCGCGGAGGTGACAAAGGGGCGTGGCAGATGAGGCCCCTCCCCTCCCACCCCCTTTGGAGTATTTAAGGGAGTTGGCGGCGCGGCTGCACTCATTGCGCCGCGGACCGGCCTTGTGAGTGGTATCTCTGCGCTGCTCCTGCGCGACTCGGCGACCCCAGTGCCTCGGCCACCATGCCGCGCTCTTTCCTCGTCAGGAAGCCCTCCGACCCCAATCGGAAGCCTAACTACAGCGAGCTGCAGGACTCTAATCCAGGTGTGTTGGAGGGGTGCTGGGCTCCAGGAGGTTTGGGGGAGACAGGCGAAGGCTGCGTGGGGGCCACCTGAGGGAGGCGGCCTGTCTGAGCCAGGATCGAGTCACAGGGTGTTTTGTGGAGCATTGCGGCCTCGGGCTCGGGCTCGGGAGACCGGGCAGGTGGGTCCCCAGTCCCGGGGATCGGTCTGGGTGGTTGGGGGAGTGCTGTGTAGAGAGCAGGGGTTTTGTGCTTGGGTGGCCTGTGTAGCCGGCGAGAGGCGGAGGAGCTCCGCGAGAGTGGGAGAGGAGGCCTGTGTCAGGAAGGCCCTCTGGACGCTGCTGGGGAGAGTCCGGAGTCCAGAGGGTTGAGGGGAGGGGTGGGGAGACGAGATGTGTGTGAGGAGGGGGATTGGGGCAGGGTGGTGGCTCCAGGGCTGGGGTGATGGGGTTCTGGCCTCAGGCAGGGGACTTGGGACTTAGGAGAGGGAGATCTGGAAATGACCCCCTTCAACTGGGGGTCCTACCTGTGAGAGACTCAGATTGGGTGACCTGGGCCAGGAGGGCAGGAACCTGGTCTGTCCTGTGGATCATTTTTTTGATCTAATTATGTGTTGAGAATCAGCCCTACCCAGCCCCTGGCCAGCGGTGGGTTCATGTTTGTTGATTGAGTGAATGATTTAATTAACGCCTGACTCTGCTTTTTCTCTCTCAGAGTTTACCTTCCAGCAGCCCTACGACCAGGCCCACCTGCTGGCAGCCATCCCACCTCCAGAGATCCTCAACCCCACCGCCTCGCTGCCAATGCTCATCTGGGACTCTGTCCTGGCGCCCCAAGCCCAGCCAATTGCCTGGGCCTCCCTTCGGCCCCAGGAGAGTCCCAGGGCGGCAGAGCTGACCTCCCTGTCGGACGAGGACAGTGGGAAAGGCTCCCAGCCTCCCAGCCCACCCTCACCGGCTACTTCGTCCTTCTCCTCTACTTCAGCCTCTTCCTTGGAGGCTGAGGCGTATGCTGCCTTCCCAGGCTTGGGCCAAGTGCCCAAGCAGCTGGCCCAGCTCTCTGAGGCCAAGGATCTCCAGTCTCGAAAGGCCTTCAACTGCAAATACTGCAACAAGGAATACCTCAGCCTGGGTGCCCTCAAGATGCACATCCGAAGCCACACGCTGCCCTGCGTCTGCGGAACCTGCGGGAAGGCTTTCTCCAGGCCCTGGCTGCTACAAGGCCATGTCCGGACCCACACTGGTAAGTGCCCCTCCAGGCGCCCCCACCGTTGCTTTCTGTGGCAGCTTTTGTGAATCTGGACTTGCTGTTCTCATTCGCAAAGTTGTGGACACTGAGGCCCCGAGTCTCCTAACTTCTAGCTCAAGTTCAGGGGCCTGCTCTCTGGAAATGTTTGGCAGAAACGTTCCTTCATCAGCTAAGCAGATGGGCAAAGCAGACACCTTCCCAATCCCTGCAGCCTGTTTCTCAGCCAAATGGGCTGGAGCTGGATATCGGAAAGGTGCAACCAACACCTTGCTCTGGGGGCCACAGGTGTGAAGGGGCCCACCCAGCCCCACCCTCTCCCGGTCCGCCCCCTCCCTAGCCAGACAGGATGTTGTCAGACCCCCCACCTGGCTCTGAATCCTTTGAGAACTTTCTCAAAGCTTAGGCTGATGTTTCACTTCTGTGAGCCTCATTTTCTCTGTCTTTCAGATGGGCATGAGAACAGCTTGTGGGGTTTCTGTACAGGCTAAATGCAGGAATGCATATGGGAATCACCTGGCAAAGTGCTGGGTACCTGCTAAACTGTCACAAAAATGGTTCCTTGGCATTTGCTCTGCTTCCCTGCTGTGTGACTTTGGGCAAGCAACTTAACCTCTCTGAGACTCGGGAGAATTATGACGGCATATGTTTTAGAGAGTGGCTGTAAAGGTGGCTAATCACTTTATAGTAATTTATTATACCCGAATAGTTCTCAGGTCGGCTTCCCCACCCCCACTCAATCCTAGCACACAGACCAGGAAACAGCAATTTTAGGGCAGAAAACACAATCACGTCTTTCAAAAATTTACTAAATATGTAGAAAACTTTCTGGACATGGAGAAAAGGTAGAACTTTTTAGAACTTGAACGGTGGCAGCCACTGTGCCTGGAGCTGCTCTTTGGAGAGGGACAGTTGAGGGAGAAGATTCCACAGGGTTCAAGCTGGCCAGGTTCTACCATTCCTGGCCCGGCGCCTGACCTCTGAGCAGTGAGGGTCAGTGAGGTATCTGGGAGGACTGGCATTTCGCGGGCTTTATTGGCATCTTATTCGACTAAGGCTACCCATTTCTTTTCCTTCCTGCACCAGTAGCCCTGATTTTAACATGTAAAGGTCCAACTGCTGGCCTCCCCGTGCCTGCCCAGCTCACAGGGCTCTATTTTGGGAGATTTGAACCCCTCAGGATGCTGCTCTCCTGCCTGCCTCTCTCGCCTCCCATCCGGACATTATTTTAATGTAAAGGCATGGCTGAGGCACAGAAATCCCCTTGAAATGTATCATTTCGGTCCTCATTGACTCCCATTGTGTGCCTTAATGGTGGGCCCAGTGGGTGGGGGCTGGGAGGGGTGGAGCAGGTGCATGGGGCAGGGGTGCCCAGCACCTGTTCCAGTCGCAGCTGCTGGCGCACTGCGTGGCAGGCCCCTTTAATCCGGGGGTATCGCATGTACAGTGCCCCCCTCGGCGCCCTTTGTCCCCGCCGGCCTGGTGCCGATTTCACACTTGCCAGGAGTACCATGAAGGCGTCTGGGGGGCGAGGGATCTGAGGAGTGGGGGTCTGTGCCTCCTGCATATGCGTGCAGCTCCCGCCCCCAGCCCATCATGTCCTAGAATGTCTCCTTCCCCTTTTGTTCGGGTTTGTGTCTTATCACACTTAGAGTACTTACTGTGCAGGAGGTAGTGCTCGGGACTTCACCAACAGCCCTGGGAAGGGAAGGGGGGTGCCATCGTAATGCCAGTCTTACAAATGGACTCCAGCCCCTTTTCCAGATCTCTAGAGTCAGCCCTTAGTTCACAAGGGTGAACTTACCCTTCTCATTCACATGAAGACTTAGAATGCAATCAGCAAACCCTTCAGGCCTGGCGTGGGGAGGCTGCTGAGTAATGGCAGAGTGGAGTAGTGCTCAGGCACCCCTCCCCCAGTCCTCTGTGTCCCCCACCCTTTGGAGTGGCGAGTTTCCATTTCTGCCCCATGAAAGTGAGTCCAGCTCTCAGGTGCTCCATAAGTCCCTATGGAATGCATGGGTCCCATTGGAATCATTCTCTGGACTCCCTCCTACCCTGGTAGCTCAGTGTAGCACCCTAGGCACCCAGGAGGTGATGGAATGAATTCACTCTCAGCTCTTAAATTCCATCCAGCGCTGGGATTTCACAGACAGGCCCTGGCCTCGCGGGCATGTCAGACTGGGCGTGAGGGGATTGGAGAATTGCATATTTTTTAAAGAGACTATTCAGTATTATAGAGTAGTGTCTAGCACATAGTAGGAGATCAATAGATTTAAAAAAAAATTATAGACAGGGTCTGGCTTTATTGCCTAGGCTTGTCTCAAACTCCTGGCTTCAAGCAGTCCTCCTGCCTCACTCGGCCTCCCAGAGTGATGGGATTACTGGCGTGAGCCACCACACCCGGCTTCAATAGATTTTTGTGTAATGAGTTATTGTTATGACCTTTTATGTGGAAAATGCTGCATCCCCCAGAAAAAAACAAACAGCATTATTGGTGTTTTTGGAACTGTAGCCTTTTGGTTGGAGCAGGGATTATTACAAGGCATGAGTGAGGGGCAGACTCCTCTGAGGCCTTTTTAATTTTTAAAGCAGACTTAATTATTCTCTAAGGGCTTATTGAGGACTTACTGGGTACCCAGCTCCATATGCAAGACTTTTTCCGACACAGCCTTGGCCAGGCAGATGGTGTGTCAGAGGCACAGGTTTCTGTAGCCTCTTCGGTGTTAGAAAGGGGCCCAGGCCCTGGGCTGGGGCTTAGAATGGACTCAAAGAAGGCCCCTGCCCTTATGGGACTCAGCCTGATTGGAGAACAGACAAGGAGATTTGGGATTACAGCACGGGAGGTGGGGTAGTGAGGAAAGCAGGCTGCTGGCCCAGCCCCAGGAGTGGCCTAACCAGCTTGGAGGTGGGGGTAGGGAGGCCTCTTAAGGCTGACTCTGGCTTTGGCCCTGATAAGTGAGTAGGACGAATCAGTAAAGATGTTCGGTCATCGTTGACCACTTCGCACATCTCTGCGGGATGTGGATGAGTACTGTGCCCTACCTTCTGTCACTTACCAACCCCTATGAGTGGGGGATGGATAGCCCGATTTTACAGGTGGAAAAATGGAGGCTCAGAGAAGCCAGACAACTTGCCCAGAGTTGCACAGTGGGAAGCAGCAGAGCTCCGTCAGGTCCCAGCCTTTGGACTCTGCGTGTTTGAGGCCTGACTTTCCTGGGATCGTGGGATTCTTTCGGGGTTTAGGGTATGCAGGGAGGGATTCCCATCACTGCCAGCTGTTGTCCCACGGCTCATTCGGCCTTTCTGGCATTCTCTCCCCAGGCGAGAAGCCCTTCTCCTGTCCCCACTGCAGTCGCGCCTTCGCTGACCGCTCCAACCTGCGGGCCCACCTCCAGACCCACTCGGATGTCAAGAAGTACCAATGCCAGGCGTGTGCTCGGACCTTCTCCCGAATGTCCCTGCTCCACAAGCACCAAGAGTCTGGCTGCTCAGGATGTCCCCGCTGACCCTTGAGGCTCCCTCTTCCTCTCCATACCTGCCCCCTGCCCGACAGCCTTCCCCCAATCCAGCAGGAAGGACCGACCCCACGTCCTTCTCACTGCCATGGAATTCCCTCCTGAGTGCCCCACTTCTGGCTGCATCAGCCCCACAGGACCTTGAAGACCATTTTCTGGTTCTGTTTCCTCTGCCTGGGTCCCTCAGTGGGCTCTGGAGGAGGCCTTCCCGTGGCCTTTTCTGTGGAGAGAGGGCAGCTGGCAGCCCCAGCCCCCGGGGGATTCCTGAGCTGGCCTTTCTGCGTGGGTTTTTGTATCCAGAGCTGTTTGGATACAGCTGCTTTGAGCTACGGGACAAAGGCCGACAAACTCACTGGGAAGCTCCCACCCCACTCAGGGGACCCCACTCCCCTCACACACACACCCCCACAAGGAACCCTCAGGCCACCCTCCACGAGGTGTGACTAACTATGCAATAATCCACCCCCAGGTGCAGCCCCGGGCCCTGCGGAGGCGGTGGCAGACTAGAGTCTGAGATGCCCCAAGCCCGGGCAGCTATTTCAGCCTCCTGTTTGGTGGGGTGGCACCTGTTTCCCGGGCAATTTAACAGTGTCTCAAAAGGGACTGTGAGTAATGGCTGTCACTTGTCGGGGGCCCAAGTGGGGTGCTCTGGTCTGACCGATGTGTCTCCCAGAACTATTTTGGGGGCCTGACAGGTGGGCCTGGGAGGAAGATGTTTACATTTTTAAAGGTACACTGGTATTTATATTTCAAACATTTTGTATCAAGGAAACGTTTTGTATAGTTATATGTACAGTTTATTGCTATTCAATAAAGCAGTTAATTTATATATTGAAAAGAGTCTGGTGTAATAGAGGAGTGGGTATTTTAAAAGGTCTTTGGTAGGGGAGGAGGAGACAGAAATTCCTGAAGCTTAGATATTTCTGACACAGCCTTAAATCTTGTCCTTGGAAACCTCACGGGGCTTTGGAGTCCTGGGTGTTCTGTCTGCTGGTGTCTGGGTGAGCCAGCAGCATCCATACGAGCTCTTCACTATACACTGTGGCTCTTGTTTACTTTCTCATTCTTGAATTTTGAAACCGATTTGGCGCATGGGGTACAAAGCTGGCTTCCTGGGTCTTATCAACTAGGCAGGCTGCAAAGCTGCCCCAGCACTGCAGGTCTTTTGGGGCCGCTTCCCCCACATGCGAGTGGAATGCGACCAAGGAGACAGAGGATGTCCTTCCTGTTTCCAAGGGCTCCCGGCCCCCTCGGGCCTCCTTGTCAGTCCCACACCTCCGTCTTGCTGCTGGGTACCAAATGGCCTTTGATGCAAGGAAATTGGCTGGCTGGAGCCAGGAGGGTGAGAAGCCAGGCCAAAGGGTAGGGGTCACTCAGCTTCCTGCTCCAAGGACTGCGGGACGGTCAGCTTGCGTCCTGGGCTAGGGTAATTCACTCCCCGCCGGCCAGGCCAACGGTGGTGACCTCACCACTGGGGGCCTCCTGGGGCCAGGAGAAAATGAGTGTCCTTTTTGAACACAAAAGGTGCTGGAGGTGCCAGTTTCCTGCGAGGAGCTGAGGCGTCCCGGAGCTTCGGAGCCCCGGAGTCAGGCTGGGGGTGGGGGGAGCTTCATGTTCCAAAGGAGAGATGATTCTTTCTTCTAAACAGGAAATGGTGACCCGCAGGCCGGGAGCAGCCCTTAATGACTTGCAGCTTTCCTCCCAAAAGGAAAAAAAAAAAACGTTCTCTAACAATCGCCAAATTGTGGCCTGCCTCCCTGAAGGGAAGTTAGGGAGTTGGGGGGATGGGGATTGGGCATCCATGAGCTGAAGGCCTACTGTGTCCTGGGTCCCTGCGGGTCCCTCTAGGTCGTCTCCATCCACCCACAGTAGGTGCTGACTCTGAGTGAATGATTTCATGACTTCACATAATCCCTGGGGGTTGGGCCTCTGGAAAATGAGGCACAGAGGTGGGCTTGCCTGAGGTCATCAAGCCCAGCCCTCAGGTCATCCTGGGAGTTAGGTAGGCTGGGCTCATGCCCCCCACTCTCAGGGCACTTGGAGCAAGGCTCTCTCCCTCTGAAGGCCCCAGTTTCTGCCTCTATAAAACGGGGTGACAGTAGTGCCTTCCTCTCGGAGACTGTACAGAGGCATTCATTCATTCAGGGGTTTCAAGGGCACCATGTGTGCCAGGCTCTGTTCCAGGCCCTGGGGTTACAGCCGTGAACAAGACAGGCCATCCCTGCGCTCATGGGACGTATGTTCTGGTTGGGGAGAGAGAAAACAAACAAGCGATTAAATAAACAAGCCGCTTTTCTACAGCGATGGTGCCAGGACAGAATGAAAGAGTGCCAGGCACTAGAGAACAACGGGGTGGGGCTCCCCAGGCCAAGGCGGTGAGAGCCCTGAAAGAACTGAATTCCAGCCTGGACCTGAAGAAGGAGAAAGATGCCGGCAGGGGAGGATCTGGGGGAGGGAATAGCAAGCCTGCTGGAATGTGCTGCCCCCATGAGAAAGACCAGGATGGCGGAGGGACTGGGAAGACAGGGTGGGAGAGGAGAGTGGGCCCAGCTCTGCAGAACTTGTGGTGCTAAGCAGGTGGGAATTTTGTCTAAGCCCCTAGGGCAGCCACTGGGGCTCTAAAGCAGGCTGGTGCTGAGGCCTGCTGTACCTTTCCTTCGAAGATCTCCCTGGCTGCTGCGAAGAATGGATCTCAGGGGTCCAGGAGAAGAAAGACAAAGGCAGGGAGACCATGAGAAAGCCAGAGGGGGTCAGACACCCTGGCTCATGCCTGTAATCCCAGCAATTTGGGAGGCCGAGACAGGCCTCACCTGAGGCTAGGAGTTCGAGACCAGCCTGGCTAACATGGCAAAAACACGTCTCTACTAAAATACAAAAATTAGCCGGGTGTGGTGGCATATGCCTGTAGTCCCAGCTACTTGGGAAGCTGAGGCAGGAGAATCGCTTGAGGTCAGGAGGCTGAGGTTGCAGTGAGCTGAGATCGCGCCACTGCACTCCAGCCTGGGCCACAGAACGAGACCTTGTCTCAAAAAAAAAAAAAAAAAAAAAAAGGCCAGAGGGCAGGGAGGGAGGAGTGGGAGGGAGGATGGTGGCCTGGCTCAGGGTGTTGGTGGCCTTAGAGATGAAGCCTGTATTTAAGAAACTTGTGGCAGTTGTGGCCACCCAGCCCATGGCGCAGCACACCTGAGCCCTAGTGGGTGAGAGTTATTTAGTAGTATTATCTGGGGAAGCTGGGCATGGTGGTTCACATGTGTGTAGTCCCAGCTATTTGGAGGCTGAAAGGTGAGGATCGCTGGAGCCCAGGAGTCCAAAGCCAGCCTGGACAATGCAGTGAGACATCGTCTCTACAAAAAAATTTAAAGGGCCGGGCGCGGTGGCTCAAGCCTGTAATCCCAGCACTTTGGGAGGCCGAGACGGGCGGATCACGAGGTCAGGAGATCGAGACCATCCTGGCTAACACGGTGAAACCCTGTCTCTACTAAAAAATACAAAAAACTAGCCGGGCGAGGCGGCGGGCGCCTGTAGTCCCAGCTACTCGGGAGGCTGAGGCAGGAGAATGGCGTGAACCCGGGAGGCGGAGCTTGCAGTGAGCTGAGATCCGGCCACTGCACTCCAGCCTGGGCGACACAGTGAGACTCCGTCTCAAAAAAAAAAAAAAAAAAAAAAAAAAAAATTTAAAAATTGGCCAGGTGAGGTGGCTTACGCCTGTAATCTCAGCACTTTGAGAGGCCAAGGTGGGGCAGATCACATGAGGTCAGGAGTTCGAGACCAGCCTGGTCAACATGGCAAAACCCCATCTCTACTAAAAATACAAAAATTAGCTGGGTGTGGTATCACACCTGTAATCCCAACTACTTGAGAGGCTGAGCATGAGAATCGCTTGAACTCAGGAGGCAGAGATTGCAGTAAGCTGAGATCGTGCCACTGCACTCCAGCCTGGGCTACAGAGTAAGACTCCGTCTCAACAACAACAACAACAACAAAAAAGCCAGGCTTGGTGGAGCGCACCACCAAGGGGATGTTGGATCTAGTAGGGGTAGATACTATGAAGCTGAAAAAAGAATGGGAAGAGCCTCTATATTCTGATCCAGAGCAAACCCCAAATCACTAAACGAAAATGAAATCACCGGCAGATGTGCTCCCTTCTGTGGGCAGAAGAGGGGTGAAAATCATCAACACGTGGTTCATTCTTGTTTGTATTTGCATGCGGAGACTCTGGAAGTTAGGACAATATACTAACAAAAGTGGTTCCCTAGGGGGTTGCAGGAGGTGGGACTGGGGTGGATAAAGACTGGAGGGAGGGAGGAAAGGAGCCATCTTTTAAAGATTTTTAAGACGTTTTACTTCGAAATAATTGCAACCTGACAGAAATTGCAAGAAACAGTAAACTGGAATCATTCATTCAGATTCTTCAATATGTTAACATTTTCTCATGTATATATCTTCCCTCTCTCCCTAGACATACACACATTATTTAGTTCTGAACCATTTGAATTTTTTTTTTTTCAGATGGAGTCTCACTCTGTCGCCCCGGCTGGAGAACAATGGCGCAACCTCGGCTCACTGCAACCTCCGCCTCCTGGGTTCAAGCGATTCTTGTGCCTCAGACTCCTGAGTGACTGGAATTACAGGCATGCGCCACCATGCCCGGCTAATTTTTGTGTTTTTAGTAGAGACAGGATTTCACCATGTTGGCCAGGCTGATCTCGAACTTATGGTCTCAAGTGATCCACCCACCTCAGCCTCCCAAAGTGCTGGGATTACAGGTGTGAGCCACCATGCCCGGCCTGAACCATATGAGAGTAAGTTATAGACACAATGCCCCTTCACTGTTAAATATTTAAGCTGTTTCCTAAGGATAAGGACATTCTCCCATAGTTTCATGATCAAAATTAGGAAATTTAACATTGGTGCAATGCTACTCTGTAATCCATAGTCATGATCACATTTCTGCATGTGTCCTAGTGATGTCTTTCACAGAATTTTGTGGGGTGTAGTTGGAGGGGAAATGACCAGGATGCAATGCAAGGATCACACACTGCATTCACTTGTCCTGACTCTTTTATGTATTAATTTAATTTTTTTTTTTTTTTCTAATAGAGACAAGGTCTCACTCTGTTGCCCAGGCTGGTCGCAAACCCTTGTGGGTTCAAGCAATCCGCCCGCCTCAATCTCCCAAAGTGCTGGGATTACAGACGTGCCCAGTTACTTGTCCTGACTCTTATTTATTTATTTATTTAAGACAGAGTTTCGCTCTTGTTGCCCAGGCTGGAGTGCAATGGCACGATCTTAACTCACCGCACCCTCCAGCCTCCCGAGTAGCTGGGATTACAGGCATGTGCCACCATGCCTGGCTAATTTTGTATTTTTAGTAGAGATGGGGTTTCTCCATGTTAGTCAGGCTGGTCTTGAACTCCTGACCTCAGGTGATCTGCCTGCCTTGGCCTCCCAAAGTGCTGGGATTACAGGCATGAGCCACTGCGCCCTGCCTGTCCTGACTCTTTAATCTCTTTTTTCCCAAGGCAGCTCCTCAGCCTTTCTTTGTCTTTCACAACATTGATGTTTTTGAAGAGTACAGGCCAGCTGTTTTGTTTAATGCCCTCCAGTTTTTTTCCTGATGTTTCCTCATAATTACATTTGAGATATGCACTTTGGGCAGAACGACAGCAGCAGCGTGTGTCTTGTTTGGTGCAAGGTGTCATGAAGCACCTGAGGTCAGCTCATCCCAGACTGACATCAACTTTGACTGCTTGGTTAAGGTGGTACCCGCCAGGTCCCTCCTTGCTGAAGTTCCTCTTTTTCCCTTTGCACTCAATCTGTATCTTGTGAGGAAATACTTGGAGACCATGTGATGCCTCCAAGTAGCTCCTCACAAGATACGGAAAGGACCATGTGATCCTATGATGCCTCACACTTCCATCCACAAGTTTCATCCCTTTCAGGTTCTTTTTGCCTAAATCAATTACATGTTACGATGGTAGTTACCAAATGGTGATTTTCTAACCTCATCATTCCTTCTACTTTACTGGCTGGCTTTCTCCTGCAGGACTTCCCCTCTGTCGAGGCAGCGGCTTAGAGCTGTCGGGTTGGGAGAAATGGGGCCGGGAGCAGCAGGATCTGGCCAGGCCATTAGATCCTCCCTGGGGATTTTCTTTAAAACGAGTCCAGGAAATAAAATGGCTATAAAGCCAGTCTCCATGCAAGTGTCAAGGCAGGCAGGTCTGGGGCCAAGGCCATCTCTGGGCACATCTGGGCTGCATTAGTGACCTGGTGGCTACTTATGAATATCCTCTGAGCTGGGATGAGCGTCTCCTGGTAGACAGGGATCAGGACTGTCCTTGTTCTTCTTTGCTTTCGAAGTGTTATTTTTTCTGTTTTCTTTTCTTTTCTTTCTTCTTCTTTATTATTATTATTATTATTTTTTTGAGACAGAGTGTCACTCTGTCACCCAGGCTGGAGTGTAGTGGCTCAGTCTCGGCTCACTACAGGTCTAACCTCCTGGGCTCAAGAGATCCTCCCAGTTCAGCCTCCTGAGTAGCTGGGACTAAACGCACATGCCATCGTACCCACCTAATTTTTGTGTTTCTTGCAGAGATGTAGTTTGGTCATGTTGCCCAGGCTGGGCTATCCTCTCACCTCAGCTTCCCAAAATGCTGGGATTACAGTCATGAGCCACCACTCCTGGCCCAAATTGCCAGTTTCATGAATGTTACAGGAATGTATTCCCTCCTTTAAAAGAGTGAGAAGGTGACATGTGAAGCTCAAGTGGCATGTGATCAACACTCTCTATCCTTATGCCTTTACTGTCCCAGCATGACACCATGGAGATCTTGGTTTACATCTTTGTTAGTTAAAAAGATGAGCAACTGTATTTCTTTTATTTATTTATTTATTTATTTATTTATTTATTTATTTTATTTTTTATTTTTTTTGACACAGAGTCTCGCTCTGTTGCCCAGGCTGGAGTGCAGTGGCGTGATCTCAGCTCATTGCAACCTCTGCCTCCCGGGTTCAAGTGATTCTCCTGCCTCAGCCTCCTAGTAGCTGGGATTACAGATGCCCCCCATCATGCCCCGCTAATTTTTGCATTTTTAGTAAAGACAGGGTTTCACCATGTTGGCCAGGCTGGTCTTAAACTCCTGACCTCAGGTGATCCACCTGCCTCGGCCTCACAAAGTGCTGGGATTATAGGTGTGAGCCACTGCACCCAGCCAAAAAACAAAATGAGCAAATACATTCCCATGCATACACGGCTCCATCTCACTTACCTGGTTCCACAAGGGCCTCCACCACCTCTGCGTCATCCCTTTCACCACCCCCCTCACTCCTTCCAGTGCACCAGGCTCACTGCTCCCTCGGGGCCTTTGCACTGCCACTCCCTCTGCCAGGAACACTGCCCCAGAGAGCCACATGGCCACTCACCTCCCATCCCTCTCCATTTCATTCCAACCCCTTTCCCCGTTGTTATTTTCTCCATGTGACCAAACACTCATTTCCCTGTTCAGAGTTTCTCTGCTGACTGTCTTCCTCACCAGAACGTCAGCTCCATGCAGGTGGAAATTTTGTCTGCTTTTTTCACTGTGCAGTGATCCCTGGAGTCCTGTTCACATGTGGGAGGCACACGCTCAGTGAAACATTGCTGAAGGAATGATGAATGAGTTGACGTGTGCCTCTCAGAAACACTGTGTGGTCACCATTCTTTTTTCTTTTTCTTTTCTTTTTTTTTTTTTTGAGATGAAATCTCCCTCTGTGGCCCAGGCTGGAGTGCAGTAGTGCAATCTCAGCTCACTGCAACCTCCGTGTACCAAGTTCAAGCGATTCTCCTGCCTCAGCCTTCCAGGTAGCTGGGATTACAGATGCCTGCGATCACACCTAATTTTTTTTTTTTTTTTTTTTTTGTCTTTTTAGTAGAGATAGGGTTTCCCCATGCTGGCCAGGCTGACCTCGAACTCCTGACCTCAGGTGATCCACCTGCCTCAGCCTCCCAAAGTGCTGGGATTACAGGCGTGAGCCACCTCACCCAGCTTTTTTTTTTTTTTTTTTGAGGCAGAGTCTCACTCTGTCACCCAGGCTGGAGTGCAGTGGCTCGATCTCAGCTCACTGCAATCTCTGCCTCTTGGGTCCAAATGATTCTCATGTCTCAGCCTCCCAGGTAGCTGGGATTACAGGTGTGTGTCACCAAGCTCAGCTAATTTTTTTGTATTTTTAAAATACTGGTTTCACCATGCTGGCCAGGCAGATCTCAAACTCCTGGCCTCAAGTGATCTGCCCACCTCAGCCTTGCATAGTGCTGGGATTACAGGCATGAACCACTGCTCCTGGCCCATTTTGAATTTTTGTTTTTGAGTTTGTTTGGCTAGACTTCCTTCTTCTGTGAAACCCACAGTTGGGTGATATATTAGTTTCCTATATATTAGTTTCCACACCAAATTCCCATGAACTCTGTGGGAACAGCAGAAGTTTATTCCTTCATGGTCCTGGAGACCAGAAGCAGGACATCAAGGCATCCACGGGGCTGTGCTTCCTCCACCTACTCTAGGGTAGACTCCTTCCTTGCCTCTTCTCTGTGTCTCCTTTTTTTTTTGAGATGGAGTCTTACTCTCTCGCCCAGACTGCTTACTGCAACCTCCGCCTCCTAGTTCAAGCAATTCTCCTGCCTCAGCCTACAGAGCAACTGGGATTATAGGCGAGTGCCACCACGCCTGGCTAATCTTTGGATTTTAGTAGAGAGAGGGTTTCACCATGTTGGCCAGGCTGGTCTTGAACTCCTGACCTCAGGTGATCTGCCCGCCTCAGCCTCCCAAAGTGCTGGGATTACAGGCGTGAGCCACTGCGCCTGGTTGGCTGTCTCTGTTTCTCTTAAGACACCAGTCATTGGACGTAGGGGCCACCCTAATCCAGGATGATCTAATCTTTACTTGATTGCATCCACGAAGATCCTATTTCCAGATAAGATCACATTCACAAGTCCTGGGAATTGACTTGAACATATCTCTGGGGTCTACAGTTCAACCCCAGGTGTACCGGTGGCTACAACCAAAGGCTTGGCAAGTCTTTCTCAGGGCCTGGAATGAATTCAGGTGCACTTGTCTATTTATTTATTTGGAGGTGGTGGGGTTGGGGGGGCGGTCTCACGCTGTCGCCCAGGTGGAAGTGCAGTGGTGCAATCACAGCTCACTGTAGCCTTAAGCACATCCAGGAACTTCTTATTATTCACTCACCAAACCCTGCAGGAGGGTCAGGAAGGTGGCCTCCTTAGGAGGAGACTTGGGAGGTGAGTAGGATTCTGCCTCTGACTCCAGGAAGAGAGAGAGAGCCCTAGGTCAAAGCTCCACCAAGCCCCGATTGCAGAGGTTACTGCATGAGCAGGCACCCCAGGGTTGGGTGACAGTCACAGAGGGAGAGGTCAGCTTGCATCAGGGTCAGGCCATGCGGGCCTCGGAGCGGGAACTACAGATTTATCCTGAGGGCACTGGGGAGCCATGGGAGGGGCTGGTAGGGAGGGGACTGAGTGGGTTTACTCTTTGGAAAGATCCCTGGGGTCACTGTGATGGGAGCAGGTCTGGCAGCAGGAAGAGCAGGTGAGGAGGTGGCCACCGCCCTGTGGTGGTGGCAGATGAGGCGGGGTGCTGTTGGCGACTCATGGATGAGCAGACTGAGGGCCTGGAGTTTTCACCAAGTGAGGGAAATAAGGACCCAGGGAAGCAAAGAGCAAACACTCAGGCAAATAAGAATGATGACGACGGTAACAGAAACACTTCATGCCAGTTCACTACCGGGTTTGCACAGATTATTTAATTTAATCCTCACCACAGCCTGAGGCAATATGGGTATAAGGGAAGGTCCTATAAGAGAGGTTAGGGACTCTAGAGTCAAACTTCCTGGGTTCAGTCTCTGCTCCATTGCCTACCTGCTGTGTGACCTAGAGCAAGTTGTTCAACCTCTCTGAGTGTCCATTTTCTTATCTGACAAGCAGCCCCTCCTTCCTGGGGTTGTTGTACAGATTCAGTGAGTAAATACTTGTAAATTGGCCAGGCTCAGTGGCTCACACCTGTAATCCCAGCACTTGGGGAAGTGGAGGGGGGGGGGGTGGATCACCTGAGGTCGGGAGTTCAAGACCAGCCTGACCAACATGGAGAAACCCCATCTCCACTAAAAATACAAAATTAGCTAGGCGTGGTGGCACATGCCTGTAATCTCAGCTGTTCGGGAGGTTGAGGCAGGAGAATCGCTTGAACCCCGGAGGCGGAGGTTGCAGTGAGCCGAGATTGTGCCATTGCACTCCAGCCTGGGCAACAAGAGAGAAACTCCGTCTCAAACAAAAAAAAAAAAAAAAAAGAAAGAAAGAAAGAAAGAAAAAAACACTTTAAATTGCTTGCCCTTGGGCCTGGAAGAGTAAGCTTCACTAAACAGTGGCTGTAACTGTACCCATTTTACGGATATGAAGAAAGGGCTCTGGGAGAGTAAGGAAGCTTTCCAAGTTTATCTAGAGGATAATCCTACTGTTTCAGGTACTCTGCATCTCTTACCAAAGTCTGGGGACCTGATCTGTCCTGCAGATCCCAGGGTCTGGCATCCTGTGTCATCTCCTGGAATCCTGAGTGCCAAGACTGGGCAGCCCGGACCTGGAGCAGCCGGGAGACTTGCCATGCACACTTCCTCTTTGGGTACAAGCTGGAAGGTCCTCAGGCTAGGGGACCCAGGGCACCAAATTCAATTCTATTTAGCTGGAGCTATGGCCGGAAATGAAAGCTTTAATGGGGCTGAAAAGGTAGCAGCAAGGAGAAATGAAACCCATATGTCACTCGTGGGAGCCCTCGGGATGGGGATCCCTCAAAGAAACCCATCTTTACCCCAGGGAAAGACCCAGCACTGGGCAGGGGGCTTTTCCAAGGCTGTCAGTCTTCTGCTTGCAGGTACAAATGCCACCAATGCCTCACTTCGTGACCCTGGATGAGTCCTTGCCTTCTCCAGGCTTCACTTTGCAGGTCACCAAAATGTGCTCAACCTTTGACCCAATAACAAAATAAAAAGCACATAAACACACACATTTTACCCAGCACGTTTCAGTAGAGCAAACACCTCAACAATCTAAATGCCCAGCACAAGTGGATTGTATACGTTACCTGGAGTCCTGGTGTGTTCTGAAAACTTTGCAATTATAGATGATTATACAATCCCTAAAACATACATGGTATGTATATTTTTCTCTATTTTTTTTGGAGACAGGATCTTGCTCTGTCACGCGGGATGGAGTGAAATGGTGAGATCTCAGCTCACTGCAAGCTTGACCTCTCGGGCTCAAGTGACCCTCCCTTCTCAGCCTCCTTAGTAGCTGGGACTACAGGTGCATGCCACCATGCTTGACTAATTTTTGTATTATTATTTTTTAAAATTTTTTAATTTTTTGTAGAGATGGGGTCTTGCCACGTTGCCAGGCTGGTCTCAAACTCCTGAGCTCAAGCAATCCTCATGCCGCAGCTCACGTCTGTAATTCCAGCACTTTGGGAATTAAGTGCTGGAATTACAGACGTGAGCCACCATGCCCGACCCATTATATGTATCTCATATGAACAGAGAAAGAATAAGCCTGGTACATGATTAGCAGTCCAAATGCTTTTTTTTCTTCTCGAGATGGAGTCTCCCTCTGTCGCCCAGGCTGGAGTGCAATGGTGCAATCTCGGCTCACTGCAATCTCCACCTCCGAGGTTCAAGCCATCTCCTGCTTCAGCTTCCCAAATAGCTGGGATTACAAGCTTGCACCACTACACCCAACTAATTTTGGGTTTTTTTTCTTTTCTTTTTTTTTTTTGAGACGGAATCTTGCTCTGTTGCCCAGGCTGGAGTGCAATGGTATAATCTGACCTCACCACAACCTCCACCTCCCGGGTTCAAGCGATTCTCTTGCCTCAGCCTCCCCAGTAACTGGGACTACAGGCACGCACCACTATGCCCGGCTAATTTTTGTATTTTTAGTAGAGATGGGGTTTCACTATGTTGGCCAGGCTGGCCCTGAACTCCTGACCTCGTGATCCGCCTGCCTTGGCCTCCCAAAGTGCTGGGATTACAGGTGTGAGCCACAGTGCCCAGTCGCAAAATGTTTCTTAAACAATTAAATGAATGAACGAATGAGCGGTCAGTATTCAGTGAATATTTGTTGACAGAAAGGAAAGGAGGAAAAGAAAGGAAAAAAGGAAGGATCTAGAAGGTTTGTACCCACAGTCACAGTGATTTTCTGGGAGGGGAGGCTGAGGCAATGGCGAGGAGGAGGGCATTTCCTGTGAGGTAATTTTTTTTTTTTTTTTTCTGAGACGGAGTCTCGCGCTGTCGTCCAGGCTGGAGTGCAGTGGCCGGATCTCAGCTCACTGCAAGCTCCGCCTCCCAAGTTCACGCCATTCTCCTGCCTCAGCCTCCCGAGTAGCTGGGACTACAGGCGCTGCCACCTCGCCCGGCTATTTTTTGTATTTCTTAGTAGAGACGGGGTTTCACCGTGTTAGCCAGGATGGTCTCGATCTCCTGACCTCGTGATCCGCCCATCTCGGCCTCCCAAAGTGCTGGGATTACAGGCTTGAGCCACCGCGCTCGGCCGTCCTGTGAGGTAATTTTTAACCTCTCTGTGTCTGTATTATGATAGCTTCCCTGTAGGGAGCATCTTTTAGTTCACAATCAAGCAGTCAGTAGTCCCACGGACAAACCTGATTGTCACGCGTTGCCTTGAGAAGGTGCTGACAGGCAGGAAAAGCAGTTTGCCAAGCAGCCTGGAAAAACGGTATGGCCCCATTTCTTTTTTTTTTTTTTTTTTGAGAGACAGAGTCCCACTCCGTGGCCTGGGCTGGAGTGCAGTGGCACGATCTCGGCTCACTGCAACCTCCACCTTCTGGGTTCAAGCAATTCTCCTACCTTAGCCTCCTGAGCAGCTGCAACCACAGGTGCATGCCACCATGCCTGGCTAATGTTTGGTAGACATGAGGTTTTACCATGGTGCTCAGCTGGTCTTGAACTCCTGAGCTCAGGCAATCCACGTATCTCAGCTTCCCAAAGTGCTGGGATTGCAGGCGTGAGCCACTGCGCTTGGCCAGCACCCCATTTCTGTAAAATTTTACCTCTAGCTTTATCCATCCTTGCCTTCACACAGAGGGAAGCGCCTGTCTGCCCTGGGGGTCAACAGTGGTTCTGTCTGGATAGTGGGGTGGCTGGGGTTAAGTTTTCTTTTTTATAGGTCTCTGAATTTCTGTAATGAGCATGCACCAGGCATGGGGTTTGGGTTTTTACAGGCTCACACCTTTAATTCCAGCACTTTGGGAGGCTGAGGCGGGAGGATCCCTTAAGACTAGGAGTTCAAGGCCAGCCTAGGCAACATAACGGGACCCTGCCTCTACAAAAAATAGTAATAGCAAGGAGTACGTATTTTTCTTTCTAAACAGAAGCACACACAGAGAAGAAAAACGTGCAACACTTGGCAATGTCCCAGGATGTAGGGGGTCTGGCACTCTGCAGTCATGGCCACCCTGTCAATCTTGAGGGCCATGGAGTGACATTTGGGTGCCCTGTGGTGCCCACCCTGAGCACTGCCAGTGAACTGAACTCATCCTCCACCTCGGTATCTATGGACAGCTTATTCTTCAACCCTGGGGGCCGCTCTTCACCCAGACCAGGAATCTTCACCCAGATCATGAATCTTCACCCAGACCACGAATCTTCACCTTGCAGGTGCTCACTGCTGTGATTCAATCATTCCAGGGAATGAGGTGGGTGGGGTGACAGCCCCTTCGAGAGAGGCAGGGACTGAGCACAGAAAAGACAAAGGACTTGTCCAAGAATGCACAGCCATTAGGTAAGTGGTGGCACCAGGTTGGTTTATTTATTTATTTATTTATTTATTTTAAGATGGAGTATTGCTCTTGTCGCCCAGGCTGGAGTACAGTGGCGCAATCTCGGCTCACCACAACCTCCACCTCCTGGATTCAAGCGATTCTCCTGCCTCAGCCTCTCGGGTAGCTAAGATTACAGGCACGCACCACCATGCCTGGCTAATTTTTTTATTTTTAGTAGAGACAGGGTTTATCAGGCTGGGCACAGTGGCTCACAGTTGTAATCCCAGCATTTTGGGAGGCTGAGACAGGCAGATCACCTGAGGTCAGCAGTTCGAGACCAGCCTGACCAACATGGAGAAACCCTGTCTTTACTAAAAATACAAAATTAGTCAGGTGTGGTGGTGCATGCCTGTAATCCCAGCTACTTGGGAGGCTGAGGCAGGAGAATAGCTTGAACCCAGGAGGCAGAGGTTGCAGTGAGCCGAGATCACGCCATTGCACTCTAGCCTGGGCAACAAGAGAGAGACTCCATCTCAAAATAAATAAATAAATAAATAAATAAATAAATAAATAAATAAATAATAATAAGAGACAGGGGTTCTCCATGTTGGTCAGGCTGGTCTCGAATTCCCGACCTCAGGTGACCTGCCTGCCTCGGCCTCCCAAAGTGCTGGGATTACAGACGTGAGCCACCGCGCCTGGCTGGCACCTAGATTTTTTTTTTTTTTTTTTTTTGAGACGGAGTCTCACTCTGTCACCCAGGCTGGAGTGCAGCGGCGATCTCGGCTCACTGCAAGCTCTGCCTCCCGGGTTCATGCCATTCTTCTGCCTCAGCCTCCCGAGTAGCTGGGACTACAGGCGCCTGCCACCCCACACCCAGCTAATTTTTTTGTATTTTTTTTTTTTTGTTTGTTTTTTTTGAGATGGAGTCTCGCTCTGCCGCCCAGGCTGGAGTGCAATGGCCGGATCTCAGCTCACTGCAAGCTCCGCCTCCCGGGTTCACGCCATTCTCCGGCCTCAGCCTCCCGAGTAGCTGGGACTACAGGCGCCCGCCACCGCGCCTGGCTAGTTTTTTGTATTTTTTAGTAGAGACGGGGTTTCACCATGTTAGCCAGGATGGTCTCGATCTCCTGACCTCGTGATCCGCCCGTCTCGGCCTCCCAAAGTGCTGGGATTACAGGCTTGAGCCACCGCGCCCGGCCCATTTTTTTGTATTTTTAGTAGAGATGCGGTTTCACCGTGTTAGCCAGGATGGTCTCTATCTCCTGACCTCGTGATCCGCCCGCCTCAGCCTCCCAAGTAGCTGGGACTACAGGCACGCACCACCACACCCGGTGATTTTATTTATTTTTTGTATTTTTAGTAGAGACGGAGTTTCACCATGTTAGCCAGGCTGGTCTCAATCGCCTGACCTCGTGATCCACCCGCCTCAGCCTTCCAAAGTGCTGGGATTATAAGCGTAAGCCAACACACCCGGCCCCACACCAGGATTTTAAAAAATGGCTGTATTGAGATATAACTCACATGCCACACAATTCATCCACTTAAAGTCTACATCCGCTTAAAGGGTATTCAGTAGGCTTTAGTATCTTCACAAGGTTGTGCAACCATCATCCCTATCTAATTCTAGAACATTGCATCACCTGAAGAGGAAACCCCGTAGCCATGAGCAGTCACTCCCCATTTCCTCCTCCTCTCAGCTCCTGGCTTTCTGTCTCTATGGCTTTGCCTATCCTAGACATTTCATAGAAATGGCATCATAGTAACGGATCATACAAGTCATCACGTGGTCCTTCCTGTCTGGCTTCTCTCATGCAGCATAATGTTTCTGAGGTTCATCCATGTTGCAGTGCATAATAGAACTTCATTATTTTTGTGTCTGGATGAATACAGCACATTCTATTTGTTCATTCATCAGCTGATGGACATTTGGGTTCATAAGTGGAAACACTTTGGGGCTATTATGAAGAATGCAGCTGTGAACATTCCTGTCCAGGTTTGTGTGTGGACTACAAGCAACGTATGTGAGAGCTGAAGTTGTTCTGCATCCTTGTCAGCACTTGTCATTATCAGTTTTAATTTTTTTTTTTGAGATGGAATCTGACTGTTACTCAGGCTGGAGTACAATGGTGCGACCTCAGCTGACTACAACCTCTGTCTCCCGGGTTCAAGTGATTCTCCCACCTCAGCCTCCCAAGTGGCTGGGATTACAGGCGCGTGCCACCACTCCTGGCTAATTTTTGTATTTTTAGTAGAGATGGGGTTTTGCCATGTTGGCCAAGCTGGTCTCAAACTCCTGACCTCAGGCGATCCACCTGCCTCAGCCTCCCAAAGTGCTGGGATTACAGGCGTGAGACACTGCACCCGACCCAGTTTTAATGTTTTGTTTTGTTTTCGTTTTTTGGGGACAAGGTCTCATTCTGTCACCCAGGCTAAAGTGCAGTGGTATGATCACAGCTCACTGCAGACTCGACCTCCCTGGCTCAAATGATCCTCCCACCTCATCCTCCTGAGTAGCTGGGACCACAGGTGTGCACCGCCATGCCTGGGTAATTTTTTAAATTTTTTGTAAAGATGAGGGTCTCACTATGCTGCCCAGGTTGGTTTCAATCCCCTGGGCTCAAGTGAGCCTCCCGCCTCAGCCTCCCAAAGTGCTGAGATTACAGGTGTGAGTCACCACACCTGGCCTGTTTGTATCTTTTATTTTAGCCATTTTAGTAGCTGTGTATGTGCATAACAGTTTTCACAAGATGTAATTGATAAACAGTAAAGTGCCATATATAAAGTACAAAATTTGATAACTTTTTCTTTCTCTTGGGAAATAAAGGAGTGGTATTTCTGGGTCACGTAGTAACTCTCTTTAGGCACCAAAATTTGAGTGGGATCTGTCCTGTGGTAGGGCCAGGATCACTTCTGCTGGTGGGGTCCGCTGCCTTGGGAAGGAGAAGCTGAGCCCTGGCTCTCATCCCAACTGTCTTCTCTGGGAAGGGGGCAAGTCTGCAGAAGGTTCGAGGATCCAGCTCTGAGCCCCTGCAATCATAGCTCAGTCCTTCCCGCATTCACCCCATGTGCACTCAGTCCTAAGGTCGCCGGGCCAGGAGTGACACAACAGGGAACAGACAAGTCTTTGTTCTCAGGATGCTGACAATTCACCTTGGCTTGAGAAGGACACAGCCTTGGGCTGGGCACCGTGGCTCACACCTGTAATCCCAGCACTTTGGAAGGCCAAGGCGGGCAGATCATGAGGTCAGGAGATCGAGACCAGCCTGGCCAACATGGTGAAACCCTGTTTCTACTAAAAATAGAAAAATTAGCCAGGTGTAGTGGCACACGCTTGTAGTCCCAGCTACTCGGGAGGCTGAGGTTGCAGAGAGCTGAGATCAGGCCACTGTACTCCAGCCTGGGTGACAGAGTGAGACTCTGTCTTAAAAAAAAAATTTGTGCTGTTTGAGAAGGACATAGTCTGTCCAGGGTCCTGGCTGAGGCAGAGCAACTGGTTCTGAAGCCCAGGAATAGGTTCTCCCTGCAGCCCTCCAGAGAAGAACACAGCGCTGTTACTATCACGACCCCATTCAGACAGATGAGGAAGCCCAAGTCCCAGAGGGAGGAGGGATTTGCCCAAGGTCCTTCCAGGTGATAATGGCTGAGCAGGGATTCGAACCCATTTCTCAGGGAAGGGAGTGATGTTGCCCGGGAAGAGTGCAGGGTGCTATAGGAGAGCCACGGGGGGCACCAGCTTAGTCAGGGACTTGGGGACATTAGGCAGAGCCTTCCCAGAGATGGAAGAAGCAGGAGTTAGCCAGCAAAGATAATTGGAAGAGGGGGAGGAAGTTGCAGGCAGAGAGCATGACAAGTGCCAAGGCCCTTGGGTGGGGAAATGCTTGGGGTGTTCAAGAAATAGCAAGAGGTCAGTGTGGCTGGGGGAGAGAGGTAGGAGGAAGGCGGGCAGGGGCTGGCATCCCCCGGGCCTCATAGGCCACAGCCAAGGGCCAGGCGTTTGGATTTGATTCTAAGCTGTGGGAAGACACCAGGGGATTTTATGCAGAGGAGCGACTTCCCTCTGGCCGCGTGTGGGAAATAGGCTGTGGGGACTGAAGGAAGTGGGAGGCCAGGGAGGAGGCCCCTGCAGCTTGTGACTTTCCCTGGCAGGTCAGCCAGAGGAAGAAGGGGTGGGAGCTGTCTTTGTGGATGGGCTGGGTGGGGTTGGAGAGTGAGTGAATGCAAGGACCAGGCTGGGGAAGGGTTGCAGCCCTCATGAAAGGGTTGGGGGATGGCGGTACCAAGACTGGGTGCCCAGGAGAAGAGACAGGGAGGAAAACGTGGAAATGCATTTCTTTGTTTCTTTTTGAGACGGAGTCTCGCTCTGTAGACCAGGCTGGAGTGCAATGGCATGATCACAGCTCACTGCAACCTCTGCCTCCTGGGTTCAAGTGATTCTCCTGCCTCAGCCTCCAGAGTAGCTGAGATTACAGGCACTCACCACCTTGACCTGCTAATTTTTGTATTTTAGTAGAGACAAGGTTTCACCATGTTGGCCAGGCTGGTCTTGAACTCCTGACCTCAGGTGATCCACCCACCTCAGCCTCCCAAAGTGCTGGGATTACAGGCGTGAACCACTGTGTCCAGCAGCATTTCTTTTTTTTTTTTTTTGAGACAGAGTCTCGCTTTGTCGCCCAGGCTGGAGTGCAGTGACACAATCTCAGCTCAGTGCAACCTCCACCTCCCAGGTTCAGGTGATTCTCCTGACTCGGCCTCCCTAGTAGCTGGGATTACAGGCGCACCTCACCCTCCCCGGCTAATTTTTGTATTTTTGGTAGAGACGGGGGCTGGTCTTGAACCCCTTACCTCAAGTGATCGACCCACCTTGGCCTCCCAAAGTGCTTGGATTACAGGCATGAGACACCGTGTCCAGTAAAGGCTTTTTAGAAAAATAAAAACACAGGGGCCCAAGCGACAAGAAAGAATTCCTCTAAGTGCAGGCCTTCCACGATCTATCTATCTATCTATCTTTTTTTTTTTTTTTTTGGATTTGATTCTAAGCTGTGGGAAGACACCAGGGGATTTTATGCAGAGGAACGACTTCCCTCTGGCTGCGTGTGGGAAATACGCTGTGGGGACTGAAGGAAGTGGGAGGCCAGGGAGGAGTCACCTGCAGCTTGTGACTTTCCCTGGCTGGATCAGGGAATGGGAGGATCTTACTTTGTTATCCAGGCTGGAGTATAGTGGCACAATCATGGCTCACTGCAGCCTCAAACTTCTGGGCTTAAGCTATCTTCCTGCCTCAGCCTCCTAAGACTACAGGCATGTGCCACCACCCTTGGCTAATTTTTTTAAATTGTATTTTAGAGATGGGGTCTTGGTATGTTTCCCAGGCTGGTCTTGAACTCCTAGCCTCAAGTGATCCTCCCGCCTCAGCCTCCCAAGTAGCTGGGCTTATATGCCCCAGCCACTATGCCTGGCTCAGAGTATTTTTAAACATAAATACAGACATGTTAGCACCTGTGTGTGGTGGCCTCTGTGGAGGAAACTTGGGGTTTGTTTCAGGGCAGGAAGGAGACTGACTTGTTACATTTTTTTCTTTCTTGAAATGTCTGGATTGAAAAAAAAATCTTTAACGAAAGCATGACAGTATAAAAGATGCATACATCAGAAGTATCCATCCCAAAAAACAAAAAAGAAAAAACAAACAACAAACAGCAGAAAAACCAGAAGTGTTCATCTCAATGCCTGTTTTCAGTGTGAACCCATCTGTGTGACCAGCACCTAGATCAAGAAACAAAACATTTCAGTCCCACACGAATTAGCTTCTTTTTAATTATTATTATTTATTTTGATTTTTGATTTTTTTAGAGACAGGATCTTGCTCTCTTGCCCAAGCTGGAGTGCAGTGGTGCAATCATAGCTTATTGCAGCCTTGAACTCCTGAGCTCAAGTGATTCACCCACCTGAGCCTCCCGTGTAGCTGGGACTACAGGCACACTCCACCATGCCTGGCTAATTTATTTTATTTTATTTTATTTTATTTTATTTTTCATAGATACAGGATCTTGATATGTTGCCCAGGCTAGTCTCAAACTCCTGGGTTAAAGCAATCCTACCTCAGCCTTCCAAGGTGCTACCACATCTGGCTTTGATAAGTTGTTTTTGTTTTGTTTTGTTTTGTTGAGACAGGATCTCACTTGGCTGCCCAGGCTGGAGAGCAGTGGCTGGATCATAGCTCACTGCAGCCTTAACCTTCTGGGCTTAAGCGATCCTCCCACCTCAGCCTCTTAAACTGCTGGGATTACAGGCATGAGCCACCACAACCGGCTACAGGTTCCTTATCAGACACATGGTTTATTTCTAGTCTTTGGGGATTGCTTTTCTGATTATCCTTTGCCCAGTTTTTTATTGGGCTATTGAATGGTCTTATTGATGTTTAAGATGGCTTTGTCTGTCTGTCTGTCTTTCCTTCTTTTCTTCCTTCTTTCTTTTCTTTCTTTTTTTTTTTTTTTTCCGAGAGAGTCTTGCTCTGTTACCCAGGCTGGAGTGCAGTGGTGATCTCGGCTCACTGCAAGCTCTGCCTCCCGGGTTCATGCCATTCTCCTGCCTCAGCCTCCCGAGTAGCTGGGACTACAGGCGCCCACCACCACGCCCGGCTAATTTTTTTTTTTTTTTGTATTTTTAGTAAAGATGGGATTTCACCATGTTAGCCAGGATGGTCTTGATCTCCTGACCTCGTGATCCACCCACCTCAGCCTCCCAAAGTGCTAGGATTACAGGCATGAGCCACCACGCCCAGCCTGTATTTCTTTCAATCTTCAATGTCCAGCTACGAATTCCGCCTTCGTCACTCAGGAGGTTGAGTTGGGGGTGTGGAAAGAGAAACATTGTGTAATCCAGGAACAAATTCTATCTCTGCCCTTCACTGCACCTCACACAGCCTCAGTTTGCTCATTCACGTAATGCGCATAAATAAAGTAGACTCGCCTCAGCTTACATGAGTTTCCGCATGGAGTATGCTGGAAACACTGGCCGCAGTTTCATTACTGTGATTTTCCCCACTGTAGGTGTCTACATGTGGTTTACAGTGCAAGTGTTAGGGCTCAAATCCCAGCTGTGCCGCTCCCTGGCTGCATGACTTTGGGCAAGAGACCCTCCCGTGTTCCGGTTTCCCCATCTGCAATGTGGTAGATATGAGGTTTGAATACATGACTTACGTGAATGCATGGGAAGTCCCTGGTACAGAGTAACGGCTCAGAAAAGGGTTTTGTTTTGTTTGGTTTGGTTTTCGAGACAGAGTCTCGCTCTTGTTGCCCAGGCTGGAGGGCAATGGCGTGATCTCGGCTTACTGCATCCTCTGCCTCCCAAGTAGCTGGGATTACAGGCGTGTGCCACCACGCCTGGCTAATTTTTATATTTTCAGTAGAGACGAGGTTTCACCATGTTAGTCAGGCTGGTCTTGAACTCCTGACCTCAAGTGATCCTCCCGTCTTGGCCTCCCAAAGTGCTGGGATTACAGGCGTGAGCCACCACGCCCAGCCAAGAAAAGGATATTTTTATTGCATGCATCTTCACATAGAGAAGAGCCACCAGGAAGAATCCTACCAATGGGTGTGGAGGTGGGCATTGTTCTCAAACTCCTCCTCTCTTTTGTCCTTCCCTTGCTGCCTGGGACAGTCCCTGTGCTAAAAGATAGGGGATCAGAGGTGAATCAGATCTGACCTTGCCTGGTCACATCAATGTACCAGTGGGAGAGACCCTAGTTCAACTCTCAGCTTGGCTACTGACCTGCTAGGGGGTCTCTTAACCTCTTGGTTCGCTCTCTTAACCTCTTTGAGCCTCAGTGCCCTCAGCTGGAAAAGGAACATTCCACAGATTCCTGGAGTGGCAGAGTTGTTGAATGGAATAGAAGGAAAGAAAGCATGAGAGGTACCTATAGTAAATGAGGAAGGAATGATAGCTAAGCATGGTCTTGCCACAGGTGGCCTTTGTGTATTGTATTTCTGCTTCTTGGAACACTCTTCCACGAAGATGCTTTAATGAGGGGACTTCCAGCAGCATCACCAGTGGCAACAGGACAGCAGGGCCTGGTGGGCAGGGTCTAGATGTCCACAGGACTCCATCCCTCAAAAAGACCTTCTGGCCAGGCATGGTGGCTGATGCCTGTAATCCCAGCATGTTGGGAGGCCAAGGCAGGAGAATCTCTTGAGGCCAGGAGTTCAAGACCAGCCTTGGCAACATAGTGAGACCCGTCTTTATTTAAAAGAAACAAAAACAGGCCGGATGCAGTGGCTCACACCTGTAATCCCAGCACTTTGGGAAGCCAAGGTAGGCGGAGCACTTGAGATTAGGAGTTTGAGACCAGCCTGGCCAACATGGCAAAACCCCATCACTACTAAAAATACAAAAATTAGCTGGGCATGGTGGCAGGTGCCTGTAATCTCAGCTACTTGGGTGGCTGGGGTAAGAGAATCGCTAGAACCTGGGAGGCGGAGGTTGCAGTGAGGTAAGATCCCGTCACTGCACTCCAGCCTGGGCGACAGAGTAAGACTCCATTTCAAAAAACAAAAACAAAAACAAAAAACAAAAAACAGGCCAAGCACTGTGGCTCACACCGGTAATCCCAGCACTTTGGGAGGCTGAGGCGGGTGGATCAGGAGGTCGGGAGTTTAAGAGAACCTGGCCAAGATAGTGAAACCTTGTCTCTACTGAAAATACAAAAATTAGCTGGGCGTGGTGGCAGGCACTTGTAATCCCAACTACTCCGGAGGCTGAGGCAGGAGAATCGCTTGAACTCAGAGGGCGGAGGTTGCAGTGAGCTGAGATCGCGCCACTGCACTCCAGCGTGGGCAACAGAGTGAGACTCCATCTCCAAAAAAAAAAAAAAATTAGCCAGGTGGCGCATGCCTGCAGTCCCAGCTACTCAGGAAGCTGAGACAGGAGAATGGCTTGAGCCTGGGAGGTGGAGGTTGCAGTGAGCTGAGATGGTGCCACTGCACTCCAGCCTGGTGAGCAGAGCAAAACTCTGGCTCCAAAATAAAATAAAATGAAAAATAAAAGAAACAAAAACAAAAGACCTTCTCTGACCATCCCAGGAGCCATTTCATGCCCACCACCCTCACTTCCCAACCCCCTTTCCTGCGTTATTTCCATCCCTCACCCCCACCCCGCCCGCACTCACTAGCACCTGACACTTTATTTCAGGGGTTTCTTTGCCAATGTCTGCTTCCCCTGATGGAATGTCAGCCCCAGGAGGGCAGGGAGGTTTGCGTCAGTTCACTGCAATACTCCACAACGAAGCTGGGCTAGGAGCCTGACTCATTGTAATTACCCCATTCCTCCTGCACAGCCTTGGACAACTTCTTCCAACCCCTGAGCCTCCTCTGCCCTCCTGCAAAGGCTCAGAGAAGCCTTTGCCACCCAGGTCGGCTAAGAGGGTGCCACGGGTTCTGAAGCCCCTCTGCACCCTTAGAGGGCCCAGCGCAGGCCGGCCGCGATGTTTGCTCTTTGTCTTTACGGTGTTTCTGAACTTGGAGTTCTGGAGGCTGCGCCTGCCGGGCCGAGAAGGCGGCCCTTTCTGCAGCCGCGGGCGGAGGCCCCTCGCAGCCCGGGCGCCCCTCCAGGCCGCGGCCCCGGCGAGACGAATGCAGCACACGGCCGCCTTTATGGGGCCTGCAGACAGCGCGTCGCCAGGCTAACCCTGCGTGGAAAATTCGGAGGTGGAAGGCGAGGCGCCTTAATGAGGGGGCCGCCAGCAGCGGCAGCGGCGGCGGCGAGGGGGCGGCAGGAGCTGTGCGGCCCAGGCCGGAAACGTGAGCCGGGCTTGGGGCGGCTGCAACCCCCGTGCATTCCCCGGTCCTCCCGGGACCACCGCGCGCCCTGGCCGGCAGGTGGAGGAGCAGAAGGCGCCCTCACCGTCCCCGCCCTGTGAGGACGGCTTCAGGGCCAAGCTCCCCTGGCCTCATTGACCCCCTCCGCTGAATTGGCCCTTCCCTTTTGGGGCTGCAGGACTAAATCGCGGCCTGGGGCTCAGGACACGGGAGCAACCGGCGACACCAGTCACGGATGCTGTTAACACGATGGTCCGCCCCATGGACCACAAGTTGAGGCTGAGACATTCAGGAGATGGTGGTACACTCAGATGCCAGGGCTGTGCCCCATGGCCTAGGGGGACACCTGAACCACACTAGAAATTGGGGCGGCCCCTGAAAGTGGAGGCCATTAAAGATCAAAGTTAAGGGCCTATGACCTGCAGGTGCCCAGCCCGGGGCTGCCATGGTGGGGCTGGAGCCACCCCGAGGTACTTCTCTGAACCTCAGTTTTCTCATCTGTCAAGTGGGGATGGGCCAGGATCTGTGTCAGAAGCCCAAGGAAGAACAGAGGGCAGGTGCCACCAGCTTCTTGACTCCTGGGTTTCCGTCCCAGGAAACCCAACAGACAGATGCCCCTGGCAGGGGTACATAGAAACAAAAAGTCAAGCCAGGCCCAGTGGCTCATGCCTGTAATCCCAGCACTTTAGGAGGCGATGCAGGAGGATTGCTTGAGCCCAGGAATTCAAGACCAGCCTGGGCAACATAGCGAGATCCTGTCTCTACAAGACATTTAAAAATTAGCTGGGCATGGTGACACACATCTGTAGTCCCAGCTACTCAGGAGACTGAAGTGGGAGGATTGCTTGAGTTTGGGAGATTGAGGCTGCAATGAGCTGTGATCATGCCACTGTATTCCAGCCTGGGAGATAGAGCAAGACCCTGCTTCAAAAAAAGAAAGAAAGAGCCCAGTGCAGTGGCTCACGCCTGTAATCCCAGTGACTCGGGTCCCCGTGACTTGGGAGGCTGAGACAGGAGAATCGCTTGAACCCGGAAGGCAGAAGTTGCAGTGAGCCGAGATCGTGCCACTGCACTCCAGCCTGGGCGAGATTCTGTCTCAAAAAAGAAAGAAAGAAAGAGCCCGGCACAGTGGCTCACACCTGTAATCCTAGCACTTTGGGAGGCTGAGGCGGGCAGATCACAAGGTCAGGAGTTCGAGACCAGCCTGGCCAATATGGTGAAACCCCGTCTCTACTGAAAATACAAAAATTAGCCGGGTGTGGTGGCAGGCGCCTGTAGTTGCAGCTACTTGGGAGGCTGAGGCAGGAGAATCGCTTGAACCCAGGAGGCAGAGGTTGCAGTGAGCCGAGATCGTGCCACTGTACTCCAGCCTGGGTGATAGAGCAAGACTGTGTCAAAAAAAAAAAAAAAGAGAGAGAGAGAGAAGAGAGGAAGGGAGTGGGGGAGGGGAGGGGAGGGCAGGGCAGGGAAGGGCAAGGAAAAGCTGCACAGGTTACATATATAATTAATACCCTGGGGCCTTGGATTGGAAGGAGAGAGGAGGCATGAGAGGATGACTGGAGGAAGGGGAAGGCAGGTGACCCTCCAAGATGTGGGACTTGGGGAAGGGGCAAACCCCTAAAGGACCAATTTCTTTTTTTTCCTTTTATTTTTTATTTTATCTTATTTATTTATTTTTTTTTAGATGGCGTCTTGGTCTGTTGCCCAGGCTGGAGTGCAGTAGCACAATCTCGGCTCACTGCAGCCTCGGCCTCCCGGGTTCAAGTGATTCTTCTGCCTCAGCCTCCCAAGTAGCTAGGACTACAAGGACCCCCCATCATGCCCGGTTAATTTTTGTATTTTTAGTAGAGATGGGGGTTTCACCATGTTCGGCCAGGCTGATCTAGAACTCGTGATCTCAGGTGATCCTCCCACCTTGGCATCCCAAAGTGTTGGGATTATAGGCATGAGCCATTGCACCTGGCCCAAAGGACCAATTTCAGACTCAGACTCAGAGAAGGCAGAAGTGAAGCTCATGGTAGCTAGGCGTTGGTCTTTGCATTTGCCGTTCCCTCTTCCCGGAACACTGTTTCTTACCCCTGTTGTCTCTGCAGCTGTTTCCCTCACTTCCGCTAGGCTGGGGCTTGAAGATCGCCTCTTTAATAAAAGAAGCCTTCTCAGACCATGTGTCTAAGCCCTGCTGCCTTGGCCTTTCTCTTTGCCCCCAGCAAAGATACTTATTTCTTTTTATTATCTTGCATGCCTTTGGTTCACTTGTTTCTTGTCTGTCTCCTCCACCTGCCTGTGAGCTCAGTGAGGGCGGGACTTTGTTCACAGCGATAGCCTCTGCTTCCAACCCAGCACACAGTAGGTGCTCAAGAAATGCTCAAGCAGTGAATGAAGGAATGGACGAAGCCAGGCCGTGGAAGATAAAGCAAGCCTCAGCTTTCTGGTGACTTGGTTTCTGGCTAGCAGAAGACAGGTTTCCTGAGTTACAGACAAGCAGAAGGTCAGGTGAATTGACGATAAGGGATGATAAAGCTCCAGGGCCTGCCAGCTGTTCCTGCCTCCTGGGGCCCCACAGAGGAAGCTCATTTTCAGCTTACTGCAGAACCTCCAGCAGAGCCGGGGCCTGGGAGCTGGGAGCCTGCTCTGACTGCCACTGCTGCGTGGTGAGAATTCTCACACATTGTAAATGCCGCCCTGGCTCCCTTCTGGCTGGGGCAGCCAGGTGGACCCGCCCTGGGCTGGACAGGAGGTTCCCAGGTCCCCAGGGTGGATGGTGCATGTGGTGGGGCCTCCCAGACCCCAGGATCCTCTTCCTGGGGGCGGGGCTTGGGCACTGGGTTCCCACAGATAGAATAACTTAGAGCTCAAGGGTGAGCCAGCTGCCTGGGTTCAAATCCTGGCTCAGCCATTTATAATTGGGCAAGCTATTCCAACTGTACTATGGTTCTCACTGTAAAAAGCTATAATAGTAGAAGTGTGTAAGAATATAGTACCAGGGCCTAGATCAGCTCCTGTGCCATATATCTCATTTTTGTTATACATTTAGATTTGTGTGTGTGTGTGTGTGTGTGTGTGTGTGTATATATATATATATTTTTTTTTTTTTTTTTGAGACAAAGTCTCGCTCTGTTGCCCAGGCTGGAGTGCAGTGGCACACTCTTAGCTCACCACGACCTCCACCTCCCGCTCAAGCGATTCTACTGCCTCAGCCTCCTGAGTAGCTGGAACTACAGGTGGGTGCCACCATGCCTGGCTAATGTTTATATTTTTAGTAGAGATGGAGTTTCACCATGTTGGCCAGGCTAGGTTCGAACTCCTGATCTCGTGATCCGCCTGCCTCAGTCTCCCAAAGTGCTGGGATTACAGGCATGAGCCACCACTCCCAGCCTTAGATTTACCTTCATAAATGAAATTGTATAGCATTAAAATAAAACATTATACTAAAGTCATTAAATTTTTTTTTTTTTTTTTTTTTTTTTTTGAGACGGAGTTTCGCTCTATCGCCCAGGCTGGAGTGCAGTGGCCAGATCTCAGCTCACTACAAGCTCTGCCTCCCAGGTTCACGCCATTCTCCTGCCTCAGCCTCCCAAGTAGCTGGGACTACAGGCGCCCGCCACCTTGCCCGGCTAGTTTTTTTTTTTTGTACTTTTTAGTAGAGACGGGGCTTCACCATATTAACCAGGATGGTCTCGATCTCCTGACCTCGTGATCCGCCCGTCTCGGCCTCCCAAAGTGCTGGGATTACAGGCTTGAGCCACCGCGCCCGGCCGTCATTAAAATATTTAATAGCTGAATGTTTGATATGGTGACAGCTGTGCTTTTTTGTTTTTATTTATTTATTTATTTTTGAGACAGGCACTTACTCTGTTGCCCAGGCTGGAGTGCAGTGGCATGATTATGGCTCACTGCAGCCTCCACCACCCAGGCCCAAGCAATCCTCCCACCTCAGCTCCCTGAGTAGCTGAGACCAGAGGCCCACACCACCACACCCGGATAATTTTTTGTATTTTTGGTAGAGACGGGGTTTTGCCATGTTGCCCAGGCTGGTCTCAAAGTGCTGGGATTACAGGCGTGAGCCACCGCACCCAGCCAACTATGATAATTTTGAAATCAGGAAGAGGACGAATGCTCTTTCTGTGACACTGTAAGGAGACATGGACAAGGGATTTCTGAGTGACAAAGCCACCGTCCAGCTACTGCCACTGTGGTTTCCCACATCTGCTCATAAGGGAAGGAAATGCCAAATTCCAGTTGGCGGTTAGTGAAAGTCAGGACATCCCTTTATTTCCCCCAGTCCAAGTTCACAGATCCCTGAATTCTCCTCGAGGGCCCTGGAGGTGGTGGTGAGTGATAGGATCTCACTGCGGATGGTGCAGGTGCCTAGACAGAGGGGAGTCAGATGGGGGCTCCCTCAAGGGTTTGAGCTGGAGTGCTGAGTGCCCAGTGTAGGTGGCCTGGGTTGGAATCGGTTTCTGCCCACACTCCCTGGAGACCTCGGCCAGTGGCTGCTGGTCTCCAGGTCTCCTCTGAGGAATGGCCTCCTCGGCCTCTAGGGTTGAATAAGGAGGAGGTGGGACAGCGTGTGGCCCGTGTTGGCACAGGGGTCTGGGCTTTTGATAGAGGAGTTGGGGGAGAGGCCATCCTGTGCCTTGGAGGGAGCGCCTTCCCCATCCAATGGCCTCTCCGAGGTCTGGGCCTGTGTGGAAGTCACCGTTTTGTGTTTGTGTCATCTGGGTAAGCTGGTGTGTCTTTGTGTGTTGGGGTGGACGTGTGTGTGTGTGTGTGCAGGTGTGAGTGTAGAAGCACATCTGGGAAGGGTATCGGGCGGTGTGAGTCAGTGTGTACGAATCCGCGTGTGTCTGTGTGTGTTTGTGAGCAGGGGTCTGTTCTGAGAGTGCGTTGTTGTGTATGTGTGTGTGTGTGTGTGTGTCAGGGTTTCGTATGGCGTTCACTGGCGTGTGTGTGAGTTGAAAGTCTCTGGTGTCAGTTGATGGGAGTGAATGTGAGATTGTGGGTGTATTTGGGGACGTGGGGGGTGGACTGCTGTGTGTGTGTGTGTGTGCGCACACATGCAGCAGGGTTGGTGGGGGGTGTCCAGTGTGTGTCTGTGTGAACGTGTGTGGCCCTGTCACTGCAGGCTCCAGGCCCAGCCACATAAACTTCACACCCCTGCGGGCGGGCTCCAGCGGCCCCGCAGCAGCCGCGTAGGGCAATGGGAAGCAGATGGGCCAGGAAGGAGGCCATATGGGGCCGGGGGTGGGGGCGCATTCCTCCCTCCCAGGGCCGCCAGGAAGCCCCCTGCCTGCCGGCCTCCCATCAGGGTGGGAGCTAGAACTGACACAGTAACAAATGTCCTGCAGCCAGCGTGGAGTCAGCGTGGAGCCGGCACGGAGGCAGCCCCCGCCCCACAGCCCACAGCGGAGAGAGAGAGAGAGTATAAATGAGGGGGATCCAGGAGATGCCGGCGGGGAAGACGCTGCCCTGATAAGCCACACCTGACCCCACTGCTGTGCAACCTGGGGCGCCGCACATACCCCCTCCGGGCCCATTTCCTCAGCAGGGTGGCTATTTGGGATGGAATATAGGGAAGTCCCCCCCCTCCCGCCCCCGCCCTCCATTTCCAGACTCAGGGTAGGACCCTAACTCCAGAAATGTCAACAGCAACAGGGTAAGGGGCTGCTAACCTGGAACTTGACAGCATTCAGGCGCTGGGGAGTGGCTAAGAGGTGGGCTCTGGAGCCAGGTCTGCCTGGGTTCCAGTCCCTGCTCTGACACTTCCTGACTGTGTAACTGTCGTCTAGCAAGTCACCTCCTCTGTGTCTCAGTTCCTTCTCTGTAAAGTGCAGGTAATAATAAGAGCACCTCCCTCCCCGCAGGCAGTGATGAAGGAAGTACTTGCTCATCCTGGGCCAATCCCAGGTTTTGGCCAGGCTTGGGGCTTCCTAAATGTTAGCTACAAGCACCAGCTCCTGGGAGCTTCCCACACCCCCAGCAGGTTGCCTGGACATACTTTGCAGAGGAGACCAGAGAGGTCAGGTACTTGCTGGTTCACACAGGATTTAAGGGGCAGAGCTGGGTTCAAACCCAGGCCTTCCATCCCTGGTGCCTGCTCTCCTTACCACTCTTTAGGGAGCATGGCTGGCGTCTCCCTTCCCACTGTCTCCAGCTCCGCCCCTGCCCTGTCAAGGGCGAGTTGCTGGGCTGTTTCTTGTCACATCCAGATGAGAGCAGAGGCTGGGGCCTTCTTACAGCTGAGACAAGGCCCAGGAGGTCGCTGGAAAGGCGGCCGGCTCCTCCCACTGTAACCCTGGCCCCGATGGTGGGAGCCAGCCCTGCCTTTCAGGCCCTAATTAGACTTAGTCAGCTCTGGGTGCAGACCGAGGCTCCCCTCTCCCTGCTGTGTGACCCAGGGCAAATGGCTGGAGCGCTCAGAGCCTCAGGGATGTCGGGGGACAGGCTCAGCAGGGACTCAGCCATGGGAAATGGCAGTGACTGTTCTCACGGCGAGTGTCTTATGAACGGTGCCGTTAGTTCCCCTCTCGCGGAGGTCGAGATCAGGCAGGGCTGGGGTGGAGGGAAGGGCTCAGAAGCAGAGCTTGCTCTGCGTGGCCTTGGCCTGGTCTGTTCACCTCCTCCAAGGCTCCCTTTCCTGTTTCCCAAATCAACATCATCAGGCAGGTTTGTCGGGAGGCTTACCTTAACAGGATCATGTGAATAAAGCACTTGGCACATGCTAGGTGCTCAACCAGTGCTATGTTGGCTTCTCTCTCTCTCTCTCTTTTTTTTTTTGAGACAGGGTCTCACACTGTCACCCCGGTTGGAGTGCAATGATGCGATCATAGCTCACTGCAACCCCCACCTCACATGTTCAAGGGATCTTTCTGCCTCAGTCTCCTGAGTAGCTGAGATTACAGGCATGGGCCACCACGCCTGGCTAATTTTTGTATTTTTATTTTATTTTTTGGAGACAGAGTCTCACTCTGTCACTCAAGGTGGAGTATATGTTGGCTTCTCTCCCTCTCTCTCTTTTTTTTTTTCCCCCTGAGACAGGGTCTCACTCACACTGTCACCCAGACTGGAGTACAATGGCACGATCTCAGCTCACTGCAACTTCTGCCTCCCTGGTTCAAGCAATTCTCCTGTCTCAACCTCCCAAGTAGCTGGGATTATAGGCACCCACCACCATGCTTGGCTAATTTTTGTATTTTTAGTAGAGACAGGGTTTTGCCATGTTGTCCAGGCTGGCCTCGACTTCCTGACCTCAAGTGATCCACCTGCCTCGACCTCCTAAAGTCCTGAGATTACAGGCCTGAGCCACTGTGCCCAGCCAAGGCCTTTCTCCTATTCTTGTCCCTTGTGGGCCCTTGTAGGGACATCTGTTTTAAGTTCCTACCCAGCATGCACTCTCCTTCTCTGTGCCTCAGTCCAAGGGTTTTGGGTGGGGCGGACTCCATCGTTAGGGGTGGGGCATGCACTCAGTACTGACCAATCAGGACACTGCATCCTCTCAGCCAATGAGAGCCAGACCTGGGATTTTTGCTAGACCGATGGGGAAAGAGGCACTTTGTTTCTATTGGGGTTGCTAAATGGGCTGGGTGAAAGCCTGGACGTGGAGGTTCATCCTGCCTTGTCGAGGAGAGGCTTGGCTGAGTGGCGGCTGCAAGGTTGGAGAGGAGGCAAGTCCCACCGGTGAAATGTAAATGCCCAGATGCAAACATGCCTGGGACTGTTGTTGATTCCTGCTTTGTGGGAGAGAAACTGAGGCCAAATCCAAGGTCACAGAGCCAGGAAGGGGGCAGAACTGGGATTTGAACCCAGGCCGACTGGCGCCAGTGGCTGTGCCCTTAACCTCCAGACTCTACAGAGCCCTTTGGTATAAATCCCTCCCTGTAGCCTGAAATCCTCACCCAGCCTAGTTTTTGAGCTCAGCTATTTTTGAGCTTCCCAGGGGAGCATGTTTTCTGCCTCTGGCAGAAAAATCGGGAGAAAATGAAAGCCCTGTGGTCTGGCTGCAAACTCAGTTTGGGCAAGCTTGGGACAAATGAAAATTCTTTCCTTCTTTCATTTTTCCTCTTTCTCTCTTTCTCCCCCTCTCTACCTCCTTCTTTCCTTCCTCCCCCTCCCTACCTCCTCTTTTCCTTCCTCTCTTCCTCCATCCATTCCTTCCTTCCTCTCTCTTCCTTCTCTTCTCCCTCCTTCCTTCCCTCCCTCCCTCCATTCCTACTCCTTCCCTCCATCCTTCCTCCTAACCCCTTCCTCACTCTCCTTCCTGTCTGAAATAAACCAGAGCTTACTCCAGCCCATCTCACATCCTGGGTCCTGCTCTCGCCTCTGCTGGATGACTTGCATCTCTGCCCAGTTCCAGGCCTAGTTTTCCATGTTGGGCCCCAGTACAGCCACCACCAGTGACACCTATTAAAATGCAGATCCCTGGCATGGCGCAGTGGCACATGTCTGTAATACCAGCACTTTGGGAGGTCGAGGTGGGTGGATCACTTGAGGTCAGGAGTTTGAGACCAACCTGGCCAACATGGTAAAACCCCATCTCTCCAAAAATACGAAAAATTAGCTGGGCGTGGTGGGGCACGCCTGTGATCCCAGCTACTTGGGAGGCTGAGGCAGGAGAATCGCTTGAATCTGGGAGGCAAAGGTTGCAATGAGCCGAGATCGTGCCATTGCACTCCAGCCTGGGCAACAAGAGTGAAACTCCGTCTCAAAAAAAATAAGTAAAATGCAGATCCTGGGGCCCCACACCAGCAGATGCATATTTGTACAACTGGGGCAAAGGCAGAGGAGATGAACACCCAGTGGACATTCAGATGCAGGTGGTTCTTGGGACACTGGGTGTCTAGGGTCTTGTAGGGCCTGGAAGACCAAAGTTAAAGGTTGTGCTTAGGGGCCAGGCACGATGGTTCATGCCTGTAATCCCAGCACTTTGGGAGGTCGAGGCAGGCAGATTGCTTGAGCCAAGGAATTTGAGACCACCCTAAGCAACATGGCGAAACCCTATCTCTCTAAAAAATACAAAAATTAGCTGGGCATGGTGGCACATGCCTATAGTCCCAGCTAGTCAGGAGGCTGAGGCAGGAGGATCACTTAAGCCCAGGAGGCAAGAGGTTGCAGTGAGTCAAGATCGTGCCACTGCACACCAGCCTGGGCAATAGAGCAAGACTCTTGTCTCAAAAAAAAAAAAAAAAAAAAAGAAATAAAAGAAATAAAGAAAAGAAAAAGAAAAAGAAAAAAAAGTTGTGTTTAGGTAGAGGGGTCTGGGGAACTGGGCCCCTCTGAGCTAGAAGGGGCTGAGAATGGGAGCCCCGAGGAGGGGTCCTCCCAATCATTTAGACATTTAGATTCAAGTTCCAACTCAACTAGCTTTTTACCTTGGGCAGGTGCCATAAATTCTGAGGCTTGCTTTACTTTTCTGAGACATGGCGATTAAAAAGAAAAATACTGACCGGGTGTGGTGGCTCACGCCTATAATCCCAGCACTTAGGGAGGCAGAGGCAGGAGGATTGCTTGAGCCCAGGATTCAAGACTTGCCTGGGCAACATAGCAAGACCCCGTTCTCTACAAAAAGGGGAATAAAAGACACAAAAGCACCCAATATATGTTGAGCTTTCCTGTCTCTCAGGCTCTGTGCTCAGCCCTTTGCTTGGAAAAATCTATTGAATTTTCAGCCCCATGAGGTGGGTATTACTATTATTATTGCTAATTTTTCAGAAGATAAAAGTTTCAGGCCAGGCGCAGTGGCTCACGCCCATAATCCCAGCACTTTGGGAGGCCGAGGCAGGTGGATCACCTGAGGTCAGGAGTTCAAGACCAGCCTGGCCAACATGGTAAAACCCCATCTCTACTAAAAATACAAAAAATTAGCCAGGCTTGGTGGCGGATGTCTGTAATCCCAGCTACTCGGGAGGCTGAGGCAGGAGAATCGTTTGAACTTGGGAGGCTGAGGCAGGAGAATTGCTTGAACCCAGGAGCGGGAGGTTGCAGTGAGCCAAGGCTGCGCCACCCTGGGCAACAAGAGCAAAACTTTGTCTCAAAAAAAAAAGAAAAGAAAAGAAACTGAGTTTCAGAGTGGTCAAGCTATTTGCCCAAGACCACACAGCTGGTGGGTGGCAGAGCCGGGACTTGAACCCAGGCATCTGGCTCCAGACTCTGTGCTCTTACCAGTACTGTAGGAAGCTTTAGTTTTGCTTATTTTATTCACTGCTGTGTCCCCAGTGCCTGCCTTGTGCTGGGTCTTAATACAGATTTATTGAATGAATGGATGGATGGATAGATTGCTCATTGAAGGGAATTGACTCAATTAGGTGTTCTGCAATTGCTTATTCTAGCCTAAATATGTTGTCCAGGCTGGTCTCGAACTCCTGACCTCAAGCGATCCACCCGCCTTGACCTCCCAGAGTTCTGGGATTACAGGCGTGAGCCACCGCACCTGGCCGGCAGATCTTAGAGCAGTGCTAATCCTGTGGCAGAGTCCTGGCCTTGTCTTTCCACTCTGTGTAGCAGGGATAGTAGCAGTGCCGCTGCTCAGGGCTGTCATGACGTAAGTGAGACAGTGCCAGGGCTGCGTCCAGCACAGGAGTATATGCTCCATGAGCCATAACAGGTTTGATCAGTTTCCCAGGCTCTTCTTTACTCTGATTTCCTTTTCTGATCCTGTCTCCCTCTCAGGCCGAACAGGGCCACACACAGTGCCAGGCACACAGTAGGTGCTTGGGGAAGAAGGATAGCCACATGAGTGCTTGCTGTGTGCTAGGCTCCTTTTAAACACTCATCATCTGATCTACTTCTTCCAACAGCCAACAAGGAAAGGACCCAGTGTTTGGCCCAGCAGACCCTCCATAAATGTTTGTTGAGTGACTGAATGAAACACAGCGCTGGCTGCGTTGGCGGGGTGCCTGGCACAAGCTCTGTCCGCCTCCTACCTGCTGCCAGCTCACAGACAAGCCTGGGTTTCTACATCTGCCAGCGCTGCCAGGAGATGAACTGGCCTTGGGGGAGGTAGTTCCCGGCTGTGGAGCCCGAGGGAGCCAACTGCAAAGGAGGGTTTTCCTCCATGGAGTTCAGCCTGGGCTGAGTAATTGCTCACCGGGCCTTGGTCCAGCGGCGGCCAGGGCAGGTAGGTGTGGGGCTGCAGGATTCACTGGTTGATAGACACGCCTAGAATTCTGCCAGCCACAGCTCTAGGGCCCCTGGACGACAGCAGCATCCAGGAGATGCCACCATGAGCTCGGAGGGGTCGCATCACTTCTCTGAGCCTCAGTTTCTTGGTTGGCAGCTGCTCCAGCTCCGTGGGGCCGTGTGAGATTTGAAGGAGTCGTGTGTGTGAGGCTAGGACAGGTGTTATGATCGTGTGGAGGGCAGGAGCTGCCTGGAAGTGTAAAAAGGCCTCGGCCTCAGACGCAGACAGGCCTGGAGGGCCTCGGGTGAGTCACTTCCCTCTGCAAGCCTTGGCTTCCCCCAGCCCACTGTCTTGAGCCCACGAAAGGAGAAAGATGGTTCTCAAAAGCAGGAATTTTTGAACCATAAGTGAGAAAAGAGTAATAACCATAATAATAATGCCTGTACAAAAAGCCTTTCAATCACTCATTCATTCGTTTTTGATTTTTTGCTGTTGTTGTTTTTGTGAGAGTCTCACTCTGCCCCACAGGCTGGAGTACAGTGGCGCAATCTCGGCTCAGTGCAACTTCCGCCTCCTGGGTTCAAGCAAGTCTCCTGCCTCAGCCTCCCGAGTAGCCGGGACTGCAGGCATGCGCCACCATGCCCAGCTAATTTTTATATTTTTCTTAGAGATGGGATTTCACTGTGTTGGCCAGGCTGGTCTCAAACTCCTGACCTCAGGTGATCCTCCTGCCTCGGCCTCCCAAAGTGCCGAGATTACAGGTGTGAGCCACCGCGCCTGGCCTGTAAGAGTCCGTTTTTATGTCTTCCATATCGTCACTTGATGCTGTTTCTCCAGCTGCCTTTTTGGTGTCAGATTCACAGAGAATCTTAAAATTTATGTTGATCCAATTGATTAAAGTGCTAAAGGACCAAAACATGTGTTAGAGTATTCTGGGGTTTTCTCATCTGTTATGCTTCTGTTCTTTGGCATATGTGGGTTTAATTTTGTAATATATTCACTAAAATGTTTTGTTTAATGTACCATGATTTTTAATTTAAACTCTCTATTTAGAATAGGATAAGCTTTTCAGTTGTCACTGATACATCCTGAAGTCTGCAGGATCTCTGAATTCCAACAATATTTGGACTTATGTCCCCGGAGTAGACCCTGAAGTTCTATAACTAGGGTGTGATTAGGCCATTTGGAATTAAATGCTCTATTGTTTTGTAGAAAATATTGATGCATTAACTTTGTATGAAGTTTTCAAATGGTTTGGAATATTAGTGACTTGCTTTCATACATATTTTATGAAACAAAGTTCATTTTATAGTGAAGAACTCTTTCACTTGTGTGGTTTGGGTGAGAAACCAGTTTTCCCTCATTTAAAAAAATTGTAAGTTTCCCTAAAATTCTCATTCATTAAAAATAAAACTGATTATCAAATTTTACTTATCTCAAAGTAAAAAACCTTACATATCTCAATTATATGGTATCAGTGTCCAATATTTTGAACCTAGTAGACCGTATTAGAGTTTACAATAGGGAAGGAAGGAGATACTGCAATTTCTTCAATCACTCATTCATTTTTGTATTCCTTCAGCTAATACACTTTAGTGTCATTCGTTCATTTAGTCATTTAGAGAACATTATCAAACATTTATTTCCTGCCAGACTAGGATAGTCAGATTTAGCAAAAACAGGCTGGGCACCGTGGCTCACGCTTATAATCCCAGCGCATTGGGAGGGAGGCCAAGGCGAGCAGATCATTTGAGGTCAGGAGTTTGAGACCAGCCTGGCCAACACGGTGAAACCCCGTCTCTACTAAAAATACAAAAATTAGCCAGGTGCCATGGCTCATGTCTGTAATCCTGGCACTTTGGAAGACTGAGGCAGGTGGATCACCTGAGGTCAGGAATTCGAGATTAGTCTCGCCAACATGTCGGAACCCCGTCTCTATTAGAAATACAAAAATTAGCCAGGCGTGGTGGCACGTACCTGTAATCCCAGCTACTTGGGAGGCTGAGGCAAGAGAATTGCTTGAGCCTGGAGGCAGAGGTTGCAATGAGCTCAGATGGTGCCACTGCACACCAGCCTGGGCGACAGAGCCAGACTCCATCTCAAAAAAAAAAAAAAAAAAAAAAACATTTAGCAAAAACAAAAGCAACAAGATCTGGTAAAGCATAGTGGCTCACGCCTGTCATGTCAGCATTTTGAGAGGCTGAGGCTGGCAGATCGCCTGAGCCCAGGAGTTCAAGATGAGCCTGGGGAACATGGCAGAACCCCACCTCTACAAAAAAAAAAAAAAGAAGAAAAATACAAAAATTAACCAGGCATGGTGATTTGTACCTGTAGTTCCAGCTACTCGGGAGGCTGAGGTTGGAGGATCACTTGAGCCTAGAAGATGGAGACTGCAATGAGACATGATTGTGCCACTGTACTCCAGCCTGGGTAACAGAGCAAGATCCAGTGTCAAAACAAAACAAAATCCAGCAAGATCAACAACGACAAACCCCAGAATGCCTACTTAAATTTGAATTTCAGATGAACAACAAACACTTTTTTGGTATCGATATGTCCCATACTGTATCTCTTAGTGAAAGTATGTCCCTATGCAACACTGGGGCAAGTCCGTGGGAGGTGTCTTGCCCGTGCAACCGCATTTGTTGCTCACATACCCCTGAGAGGTGAGAGTTATCGCCCGTGAGGGAATGAAGGCTCAGAGAAGCGTGTCCTCCTGCTCAGGCTTATGTGGACGGGCGTTCTGGCTGAGCTGGAGGCTTCTGTAGAGTCCCAGTGTTGTGGGCACTCTGTCACCCCTGCTCACTTCCCGGATGGCAGTTTCGGGAACAGAGAGCCGTTTTGGCAGCCACCTGGCACTTTCCCCTGCCCCAGGCCTCACCCGTTGGGGAAAGTCCCTATGGGTCACCCAGAGCTGGAAGCTGGTCTGGCCAGGATGCAGGCTAGGGAGTGGAGCGGGCAGAACTCCTAAGCTGTGGGGCAGAGGAGGCATCAGAGGGAAGGAGACAGGTGGGGCAGTGGTCCCCAAACTTGCTTTGGCCACATGGCTTCCTGCCTGCCCCACAGCCCCTGGTCAATAATTGGCCTCACTGACACCACAGGTGGGGCTGGGCAGAGAGAGGGTCCCTGGAGTCACCCCTCTCTCCACCTGTGTGTTGCTGGGGGGAGTCTTGGCCCCTCTCAGGGCCTGAGCCTCCACTTGTCTACAAAGAAGCATTCATTCATTCACTTACTCACACATTTATTCACTCATATATTTGTGCTTTACTTCTATAGATATTTCTTGAGCACCTGTTATGTGTTGGGTTCTAGGCATGAGGACAAGCCAGAAAATGAGACAGACTGAAAGCCTCGCTCTCATAAAGCTGATGGTCTGATGGGGCAGACAGATCATAGACACATAAGGAAGATAATTGTGGGTGGGAAAAGTGCTAAGATGGAAACAAGGCAGGGGAAGGTGATGGAGTGTGACTGAGACCGGGCAGTCTGGGAGGGCATCCCTGAGGAGGTGATATTTGAGCAGAGACCCTGATGGTAAGAAGGAGCCTGGCTGGGTGTGATGGCTCATGCTTGAGGTGGGTGGATCATGAGGTCAGGGGTTCAAGACCAGCCTGCCAACACAGTGAAACGCTGTCTCTACTAAAAATACAAAAATTAGCTGGGCGTGGTGGCAGGCGCCTATAATCCCAGCTACTCAGGAGGCTGAGGCAGGAGAATCGCTTGAACCCGGGAGGCAGAGGTTGCCGTGAGCTGAGATCGTGCCATTGCACTCCAGTCTGGCGATACAGCAAGACTCCATCTCAAAAAAAAAAAAAAAAAAAGAAGAAGAAGGAGCCTGTCCAGGGGATGCATAGAAAGTGAGCCTGGTGGGGCTGAGGTGGGAGAGGTGGGCAGGGGTGCATCACCTAGAGCTTTGAAGGTCGAAGTTAGAGATCCCTTGGCTCCTCCTTCGCTTTGTTCAGACTCTGCGTCACCTCCTCTGAGGAGCCTTCCCTGATGACCCTGGCTAAACCAGGCCCTTCCTTACCTCTTACCCTTATCTGTACATGGCATCATAGTCTCTGTTTATTGGGTGTGTGGGGCTATCTTGTCTTTCTTTCTCCACAGTTACAAGGTCAGCTGGGTAGAGTTATCATGAGTTGCCTGTTGACTCCCTGTGGTGCAGAAAATGTGGCTGCAAGGATCCCAGCATGGGTGCCGTTGATGGATGGCAGGGAAAATCGGTGCCGTGTTTTGTGGATTGCAGTTTTGACTCAACTTAAGCCTCAGAAGCCAACTCTGGAACCCAAGCCTTGAGCCCAAAAAGATTCCCCTAAAATCACAATGACAATCATGACTTTCACTGGATGCTTGCTGCATGGCACGCACTGCTACGCAACCTATTCAACATGTGCAATTCACTGGTATTTCGTACATCTGCAGTATTGTGCAACCACCACCACCGCCTAGATCCGGAACATTTCCACCACCCCAAAAGGAAACCCTGCACTCACAAGCCGTCACTTCCCATCCCTCCAACACCCCAGCCCCTGGAAACCACGCACTGAGTCCCCATCTGTGTGAATTTGCCTTTCCATATTAATGGAATCATGTACTATGTGGCCTTTCACATGTTCACCCGTGTTGTAGTGCGTATATGGTATGTAGCATGTAGGTACACATTTTATTTCTGCATCAGTTGATGGCCATTTCGGTTTCGGTTGCCTCCACTTTCTGGCTATTGTGAATAGTGCTGCAATGAACATCTGTGTATGAGGGTTATTTATTTATTTATTTATTTATTTATTTATTTATTTATTGAGATAGAGTCTCGCTCCATCGCCCAGGCTGGAGTGCAGTGGTGGGATCTCGGCTCACCGCAACCTCTGCCTCCTGGGTTCAAGCGATTCTTGTGCCTCACCCTCCTGAGTAGCTGGGACTACAGGTGTGTGCCACCATGCCTGGCTAATTTTAATACAAGAAAATAATGTTTGTATTTTTAGTAGAGACAGGGTTTCACAATGTTGGCCAGGGTGGTCACGAACTCCTGACCTCAGGTGATCCACCCGCCTCAGCCTCCCAAAGTGCCGGGATTACAGGCGTGACCCACCATGCCTGGCCTGTGTACAAGTTTGTGTTTGAACATCTACAGTTCTTTGGAGCATATACCCAGGAGTGGAATTATTGGGTCATATTGTAATTCTATGTTTAAGTTATTGAGGAACTACCACCTAAGCCGAGAGATGGGACTCTCACTATGTTGCTCAGGCTGGTCTTGAACTCCTGGGCTCAAGCGATCTTCCTCCCATCTCAACCTCCAAAGTGCTGGGATTACAGGTGTGAAGCATTGAGTTCAGCTGACCCAAGCACCTTTTAAAACACTCGTGATCTTGGGGAATGCTCGCAATAAGCCAATGAGGGAGGCTCTGTGCTGCCCCCATTCTGCAGATGAGGAAACTGAGGCTCAGAAAGCAGAACTCATGAGCCAAGGATACCCTGGTGAGAAATGCTGATGTCAGGCCTATTGGATTCCGAACCAGCTTGAACCTAAAGTTGAGAAGGAAGAGAGTGTGAGAAAAAAGAGAGAGAGTGTGAGAGCAATAACAAGGGTGACTTCGGTCCACGCTTAGCCTCTTGAGTTGCCGTCTGTGGAAAAGGTGAGGAAAGAGGTAAAAGCCAGCGTTTATCTATCAGACTTGCTTGGATTCCAACTCCCTCCTGCCCCGTCCTGGCTGAGTGAGGTTGGGCAAGCTGGTTCACCTCTCTGTGCCTCCGTTTCCCCAGTGAATGGTGCTAAGAAGAGAAACTCCCTCAAACGGTGAGGATAAGAAGGAAATAAGGCCGGATGTGGTGGCTTATGCCTGTAATCCCAGCACTTTGGGAGGCCGAGGCGGGTGGATCACTTGAGTTCAGGAGTTCAAGGCCAGCCTGGCCAACATGAAACTCTGTCTCTACTAAAAATACAAAAATTAGCTGGGCGTGGTGGCGGGCACCTGTGATCCCAGCTACTTGGGAGGCTGAGACAGGAGAATCACTTGAACCTGGAGGCGGAGGTTGCAGTGAGCTGAGATCATAGCCACTGAACTCCAGCCTGAGCAGCAGAGCAAGACTCCGTCTCAAAAAAAAAAAAAAAAAAAAATCAGTAAGGCTGGCTTGCTGCTATGGTTATCAATGTTGTTATTATCCTTTCTACACAAGGGTCCCCTTAGCCCCAGAATCCCATGCTCTCGTTTTGGGTGCAGCTCTGGGCACAAGGGAGGCAGGGACCCCCAGAATCTTCTCCCCAGGGTTGGAAATGTTGAGTGACCCAGAAGTAGAAGTGTCTACCTCGAAAGTCTCATGTCCATGCTACAACTGAATGTTCCAGATCAGAAAACAGCACATAGTTTTCCAGAACTGCTGGGACCTTAGCTCCTCAGGAGAGAGAGTAGCCTAGACCCATTAATTCACCAGAACCGCATTGTATTTTAGGCCAGAAACAATAATAACTGTGGCCTGTTAAGCGGATGTCAGAGAATAAAAATCTCTGAATTTGTAACTCTGTCAGAAGGAATGGGGTTACTGAGAATTCCACAAGTGAGTTTTCAACATGGACACAGGGGTGGGGGTCCCTGAGCCTCTCTGCTGAGGCTTTGCACAGATTCAGGGCTTGTGGAGAGCAACGGGGACGTTCTCTGAGCACTCGCTGTGTGCCAAGGCACAAAACAGCCCTGGGAGGCTGTACTGTTAGAAGTCGCATTATTCAGATGGGAAACTGAGGCCCAGAGAGTTGGAGACGATTGCCCAGAGTTGAACAGCTAAGAAGCAGTTGAGCTGGGGCTTGAACCCAGATAGTCAGGATCTGACTGGAGCCCAAACTCTGAACCATGTGTGTCTTTCTCAGGGAAGGCTGGAAAAATGTGGTTAGTGTTCTGCACAATGAAGTCACTATGTTCAACTGAGGTCACTGGCTGATGGTGGAGGTCACTGATGGCAGAAATGGGGAGAGGGCCCAGGACCCCCAGGAAGTGCCCCCTGTCTCCTTTGCTGGGTATTTTCCTTCCCTGACTCTTGGCCTGGTTGTTTCTTGGTGAGTGTATGTGGGGTGGGGTTAGTGAGAAAGGGAGACCCCAGCTCTGGTGTTGCGGAAGTGTTAGGATCCAAGGCCAGGCCTGCAGCCCTGGGTCCCTCCTGCCTGGGAGGTACCTGGGGAAGTCTGCAGCCTGTCTACGCTGGCGAAGCCTCAGCCCCAACCAGCCCCCTGCCCTGCTCTTGCCAACTGGGCACCGCCACTGTCAGCACCACATCCCCAGGGTGTGTAACATGTGTAACAAGTGTCACAGCCTCACCGAGCCTCAGTTTCCTCCCCTGGAAAATGGGGATAGCCACGGCACATGGTGGGGAAGGTTCTATTTACATGATCTGGGCTGTTACTCTTATTCCTGCTGCCAGTGAGAAGCCACGTGGAGTGTCTGCCATGCTGAGGAGAGGGCGCCCCTGGCCGGAGCCCAGCTGGACGCCAGGCCTGAGGTTGGATGTCAGGCCAAAGCTGGCTCCAGCCCAGCAGCCTGACACGAAGGGGAGGGAGGCCTGAGTCGGCCAGACTCCTGAGTCACTGTTTCCCGGCTCTGCCAGGCCAGGCGGGAAAAGGGGGAGCGGGGTGAAGGGAGGGGGAGGGGAGAATGAGACACCAGTTGTAACCATTGTTGGGTGGGACAGAGAGAAAGCCACCTGCCAGGGACTCATCAGAGATTCTGGGGTGTCAGAGTGGGGTCCTTGCACTTTCCTGGATTACAGGCTGCAAACTCCTCCCTCCCCTGCCACCAACACACACACACACTGCACTAAGCTTCTTTCTTCTCTTTCTTGATTGTGTTTACCAGGTTCCAGCCTCAGGGCCTTTGCACTAGCTGTATTTTCTGCCTGGAACACTTCAAGGCTCTTTCTCAAATCTCAGGCTTCAGCTTAAATGTCACCTCTTCAGTGAAGTTCTCCAGGCTGGAGTGCAGTGGTGCCATCACAGCTCACTGCAGCCTCGACCTCCCTGGGCTCTGGTGATCCTCCCACCTCAGCCCCTTGAGTAGCTGGGACCGTAGGTGTGCACCATCATGCCCTGCTAATTTTTGTATTTTTCTGTAGAGATGGAGTTTTGCCATGTTTCCCAGGCTGGTCTTGAACTCCTGAGCTCAAGTGATCCACCTGCCTTGGCCTCCCAATGTTCTGGGATTGCAGGCGTAAGCCACCACACCCGGGCCTGCCTGAGCCTTTTTTTTTTTTTTTTTTTTGACAGAATCTCGCTCTGTCGCCCAGGCTCCAGTGCTGGAGTGCAGTGGCGCAATCTCAGCGGCTCACTTCAGGCTCCGCCTCCCGGGTTCATGCCATTCTCCTGCCTCAGCCTCCCAAGTAGCTGGGACTACAGGTGCGTGCCACCACGCCTGGCTAATTTTTTGATATTTTTTTTTTAGTGGAGATGGGGTTTCACTGTGTTAGCCAGGATGGTCTCGATCTCCTGACCTCGTGATCCGCCTGCCTCAGCCTCCCAAAGTGCTGGGATTACAGGCATGAGCCACCGCGACCAGTGCCTGCCTGAGCTTTAAGTGTGCTCTTCCTACTCCTGCTTCCAATTCCTTTAGTTCATGCATTCATTCATTTGCCCAGAAGGTATTGTGCACCTCCTTTGGGCTGGGCCCTGCTTTAAACAGTGAACGGAGTAGACAACCCACCTGCCCTCACGGAGCCATCACTCCCCCTAGGGAGATGGTACAATGAGCACACGGCACACTGTGCTGGAATAGGTGCCTCTGGAGGAGCCAGGCACAGCTGGGGGAGTCAGAACACAGCTGGGGGGCTTTCCCTGTTGGAGGGGGTTGAGAACGGTGTCTCAGAAAGTGATGCTAAGGAGATCTGCAGGACAAAACGAAGGGAGCCATGTGGGTGTCTGCAGAGAGAGAGTTCCAGGCAGAAGGAACAGCCAGTGTGAAGGCCCTGAGGCAGGGGTGTGGCAGACAGAGTCAACGAGCAGGCAGGAGGCCAGTTAGGAGGCAGCAGAGTAGGTGAGGTGAGGAGGGGAGGCCAGCAAGGGGAGGAAATGGGGCGGGCAGGTCGGGCAGCCAATGGGGAGGATGTGGCTTTTGCCTTGAGCCCCTGGAGGTCCTGAGCAGAGGGGTTGTGGAGACACGGTCAGGTTCCAGGTGGAGTTAGGGTGAGAACTGACCTTCCAGGCAGACAGGCAGGGTCCCCGCATCTTGCCCCTGCCCTGAGATGAAGCGCCAACCTTGGATCAGGACCCTGTCCAGAGGTGGGCCAGGGCTCTCAAGCCAGACTTGAGTCTGCACAGACGGCTTCCCACGGCCAGCCTTCCCCGTGGAGGGTTGCTTGGGAGGAGGGGCCCCTAAGTCTCTCCTCTTTCTCCCTCTCTTTCGTAACCATCAGTCTAGCCAGACCTTTGGTCAGGCCTGGGAGGTGGCTGGTGGAGAGAGTGTTCTCTGTCATCATCTGGCTATGGGAAAGGTGAAGTAAAAGCCACCAGTGACGGAGAGAAGCAGCCTGTGGCCAGCCCAGCACCACCCCTCACCCCACGCACCCACAGGCTGAGTGCCTCATCCCTTGGCCATGGTTCCCCCAACCCCCCAACATAATCAGGCCCGTGGGAGCCTGGCCAGAGCTGTGGCCAGTGACTCAGCAGGAATCACCCCAGACAGGAGCCAGAGCCCCGGTGTCCAGACCAGAAACCACCCCTGACCTGTCCGGCTGGGCAGGGACAGGGACAGAGTAGGCGGAAAAGCTCTCAGCCCAGGATAGCCGGGGGAGAGGGGGCATGGAAAGACCCCATCCAGATGCAGTTCGTGGCCACCAGCCCTGATGGTGTCTGCCGAGGTCTGGATCATAGTTTTAGGAGGGGGTTCGTGGCTGTTCTGCCCAATTCTGTTGAAGCCCTGAGTATCAGCCTGACTTTGATGGGCTATACTGGACTGTTGTGGTATATCTTGTCTATTCCATTGTATTGTTTCTGTTCTATTGTGTGTTCTGGTCTGTTCTAGAGCCTTCCAATCCTTTCTATTCTATTGTGTTTATTCATTCAGCAGATATTTACTGACCACCCCTGTGTGCCTGGCAGTCTTCTAGATGTTGGAGTCACAACTTTGTTTATTTATTTATTTATTTTGAGACGGAGTCTCACTCTGTTGCCTAGGCTGGAGTGCAGTGGCACGATCTCAGCTCACTGCATGGAGTTACAACTTTGGATGAAATGAGACCTCTGCCCCAGGGCGCTCATGGGGAGACCAGCAACAGATAAATATCAGGTAGTGGTAAGAGCTGAGAACAGCAGCAGCAGCATCAAAGCAGAGAGCCACACAGGGAGCAAGGTGCAGGCTGCGTTCACAGTGGCGGGGAGCAGGGTCAGGAGCAGCCTCACTGGCATGATGACAGTCTTTTTTTTTTTTTTTTTTTTGAGATGGAGTCTCACTCTGTCACCCAGCCTGCACTGCAGTGGTGCAATCTCGGCTCACTGCAACCTCCGCTTCCTGACTTCAAGTGATTCTCCTGCTTCAGCCTCTGGAGTAGCTGGGATTACAGGTGCGTGCTACTACACCGGGCTAATTTTTGTATTTTTAGTAGAGATGGGGTTTCACCATGTTGGCCAGGCTGGTCTTGAACTCCTGACCTTAAGTGATCCACCTGCCTCGGCCTCCCAAAGTGCTGGGGTTACAGATATGAGCCACCACAGCCAGCCAAGATGACAGTCTTGAGCAGAGTCGGGAAGGAGCTGAGGGAGGGAGGCACACAGATATTAAGGGGTCAAGAAAAGCATTCCAGGCAGAGAGAACAGCAAGTGCAAAGGCCCTGAGGCTGGAATGTGCCTAGTGTGTTCCAGGACTGGCCGGGAGGCCAGTGTGGTAGCCAAGGGGAGCAGTAGGGAAGATGGGGTGTGTGGGGACACAGCTTGGAGGAGGCAAATGCCGGGTGGGAGAGAGCAAGGACAGAGCGCCCGACGGTCCTGCCAGGGTGTGGGGCCAGCTGGACGGAGGTATGCGTGTGAGTGCATGTCTGTGATGTGGACATCTGCATGTGGGTCCGTGTGTGGTGTTGTGCATCCCTGTGTATCTGTGTGTGCCCATCTGTGCACCTGCATCATGTGGCTCTGATTCAGGCAGTTAGTGCTTCTGTATTTGTAGGTGCCTGTGGGCATCAGTAGTGTATTGTGGGTGTGTGTTGTGTGCCTGGAATTTGGTGTGACTTTGTAGGTGCAGGTCTGTGTGTGTCACGTCTTTTTTTGGCAGGTGCCTGGACGTGTATGTGTAGTGTTGTTTGTCTGCCATGTATTTTGTACATGTGTGGGTGTGTGTATGTGCATGAGAGTGTAGCAGGAGAGTCTGTGTTCCTGTGATTGTGGCATGGTGACAAGTTTTGAGGTTCCTGTGGGTACAAGGGCACGGGAAGGAGCCTTCCTGCAGACCCACCCCAGGCCAGCAGCAGCCTCTCCCCATGGCAGCAGATACACACTCGTTCTGATGCCCCGGGAGGAAGCTGGGCAAGCAGCCCCAGAGCAGCAGGTGGAGAAAGCGGGTGAGGGCTCAGCTCAGCCACCTTTTCTAGGCCTTTCAGGGCCCATCAGAAGCTCCCATGGAAGATGTGGAGGTTGGGGGGCAGTAGACATTCACAGGCCTGGGAATGGGGATGTTTGAGTATCTGGGGCACCCACGGGGAACTCTGGCCTCCTTGGGCTTAATGGGTGGAGCTGGGTTTGTGCACACACGTGGTGGGGGCAACTACATGCACTGAGCTCACGCCAGAGTGTGGGAGGAGACACTGCCCAGCGTAGGCACAGATGAACACACGTATGGAAGGATAAGTATGTATTCAAGGGTGGACACATGTGAACACAGACACTTGTATGTAGGGACAAACATTTGTGTGCAGGGACAGACACACACATACAAATAGACACAGGTGCAGGAGCAGACACTTATGTGCATAAATGGATATGCGTGTACATGGATAGACACACATGATTGTCCTCTGTGGGCCCCAGAACCTCTCCTGCACACACATGCACACACATACACACTGACTCACACACACTCATGTGTGTGCAGGGCCTGGTCCACCATGCACACCATGCATATAGGGTCCCTGTGAATACAGAAAATCCCCAAATGGGCCTGGCATGGTGGCTCACGGCTGTAATCCCAGCACTTTGGGAGGCCAAGGCGGGTGGATCACCTGAGGTCAGGAGTTCGAGACCAGCCTTGCCAAGGTGGTGAAAACTCATCTCTACTAAAAATACAAAAATTAAGCTGGGTGTGGTGGCAGGCACCTGTAATCCCAGCTACTCTGGAGGCTGAGGCAGGAGAATTGCTTGAACCCGAGAGGTGGAGATTGCAGTGAGCCAAGATCACGCCATTACACTCCAGCCTTGGTGACAGAGCAACACTCTGTCTCCCCCTCAAAAAAAGAAAGTCCCCAAATGTAATGTGTGCCTCTCACCCTCAGTATCAGAAGAGTGCTGAGAGCACACACGGCTGACATTCTCCATGTGGGGAGCCGGCACATGTCCCGGGGAGCCAGGCCTGGCTGCCTTTTGGCCTTCGTGGCTGGGTCCTGCACTGTGCGCTTTACCTTCTGTGCCGTGGTCTCCTCATTCCTTAGTGGGGACTGAAGCTGTTAACCCATGCCAAGTGCTTGACTTTACATCAAATAGTAAAAGTTACTCTTACTCCTGTCTGGTGCCAGCCTAGGCTCATATTACAGATAAGAGGCCTGGGACAGTGGCTCATGCCTATCATCCCAGTAATTTGGGAGGCCAAGGCAAGAGGATCACTTGAGCCCAGGAGTTCAAAACTAGCCTGGGCAACATAGCAAGATCCCATTTCCACAAAAATTTGTTTAAAAAATTAGCCGAGCATGGTGGTGTGTGCCTGTAGTCTCAGCTATTCGGGAGGCTGAGGTGGGAGTATCACTTGACCCTGGGAGGTTGAGGCTGTAGTGAGCTATGGTCGTGCCACTGCACTCCGGTCTGGGCAACAGAGGGAGATCCTGTTTTAAAACAAACCGACAAACAAAATGACCCAGAGAGAGTAAGGTCCTTGCCTGGGACCACACAGCCAGGAAATGACAGATTCAAGATTCCAGTCCCTTGAAAGTCTTCTGTGCCCAGAAATACACACACAGGGCCCACACATCCACTTGGAAGGGACCCAGCACTGTGCATGTACTCACAGCCAGGGCCGTGGCTGCAGAAAGGCCCTGGGGTCAGCAGAGGCTGGAATGGTCAGTGGGAATGTTCCCTCCCAGCCAGGGCTTGCAAATTCCAGAACCTCCAGCGGTTGCTTTCGGGAGCCTAGATTCTTCCTACTCTCACCTCTGCCTAAAATTCCATTTCTTCTCCTTTTCCTTGCTTTAAGCAAGGGTCAGATGATTCCAATGCCTGCAGATGCTAGGCAGGTACTTAAACAAGTTAAGGGTGAAGCAATAGGGGTTGGTGTGATTCAGTGCCACGTAGGAAAGCCGGCCCATTGCTGTGGGAAAACGAGAAGTCAGAATTATAGTAGAATTTTTTTTTTTTAAAGCAACTGAGCCTTGCTCTGTCATCAGGCTGGAGTACAGTAGTGAGATCATACATAGCCCACTGCAGGCTCAAATTCCTGGGCTCAAAGGATCCTCCCCACTCAGCCTCCTGAGTAGCTGGGATTACAGGTGCAAGCCACCACGCCTGGCTAATTTTTGCATTTTCAGTAGAGACAGGGTTTCACCATGTTGGCCAGGCTGATCTCCAATTCCTGGCCTCAAGTGATCTGCCCACCTCAACCTCCCAAAGTGCTGGGATTACAGAAGTGAGCCACTGCACCTGGCCACACCTGGCTATCAAATTTTTTTATTTTTTATTTTTTTTTATTTTTTATTTTTTTAGAGACAGGGTCTCTCCGTGTTGCCCTGGCTGGTTATGAACTCCTGGGCTCGGGCGATCCTCCTGCTTCAGCCTCCCACAGTGCCGGGATTACAGGTGTGAGCCTGTGTTCCCAGCCTGATCTTGTGGGCAAGGAATTCCAGTTGTTTCTAATTCTGTGGAGGTCAAACAAGTCTCCTCTGTCCCTCTGTACATCTGGTTGGTCCGAGCACCCCTGGTTTGTAGTCTCTGCCTATTCACTGAGGCCAGAGGCTGGGTGCTTGCTGTGTGCCCTAGGGAAGGCCCTGGGCTTCTCTGTGTTCAATTTCCTCATGGCCAGGCCCTGGGGAGGACACACATGGTAGAGAGCTGAGACTGTTCAGGGGAGAGCCAGACCTGGACAGAACAGGAAGGACCGTCATGCCTGAAAAAGTCAATTTTCTCCCCATCCCTACTCTGCCCGTCTCCTGCCATCCGCAGGGAACTTAATGGAGAAAACACGCTGCCAGTGCCTGTTTCCTTCTCCATCCTGCGGTGGGTGCCAGCTCCAGATGAGTGACTCGGGGCCCCTGTGGGTAGAGGGTTAGGGTGTCAAAGCTTGCTTAAGAGTTTCAGAGTGGGCTGCGTGCAGTGGCTCACACCTGTAATCCCAGCACTTTGGGAGGCTGAGGCGGGCAGATCACGAGGTCAGGAAATCAAGACCATTCTGGCTAACATGGTGAAACCCCGTCTCTACTAAAAATACAAAAAATTAGCCAGGTGTTGTGGTGGGTGCCTTTAGTCCCAGCTACTCAGGAGGCTGAGGCAGGAGAATGGCGTGAACCTGGGAGGCGGAGCTTGCAGTGAGCCGAGATCATGCCACTGTACTTCAGCCTGGGTGACAGAGTGAGACTCTGTCTCAAAAGAAAAAAAAAAGAGTTTCAGAGTGAGGCAGGTCCCAGCAGACCACACTGTGGCAGCCTTCCTGGAGGAGGGGGCTGAAAGTAGCTCTGTGGCTGCTAGCCTTGAAGTCAGGATAACTGGGCTCACACGAGTTTGAAAGCATGAAGGCAGTGACTATGTCATCTCAGTCACTTCTGTGTCCTCAACTCCCAGACCAGAGCCTGGTATACAGTCAGCACTCAATAAAAATCTCTAGGCCAGACATGGTGGCTCACGCCTATATTCCCAGCACTTTGGGAGGCCAAGGCAGGAGGATTGCTTGCTGCCAGGAGTTTGAGACCAGTCCGGAAAACATAGCCTGCCTCTCCAAAATAAAAAACAAACAAACAAAAACATTTAGCCGAGTGTGGTGGCGCTCACCCGTAGTCCCAGCTCCTCAGAAGGCTGATAGAGGAGAACCCCTTGAGTTCAAGGCTGCAGGAAGCGATGGTGGCGCCACTGCACTCCAGCCTGGGTAACAGAGTGAGACTCTGCCTCTAAAAGAGTAATAATTTTAAAAAGATTTGTAGGCCAGGCATGGTGGCTTATGCCTGTAATCCCAGCACTTTGGGAGGCCGAGGCAGGAGGATTACTTGAGGTCAGGAGTTCGAGACCAGTCTGGCCAGCATGGCAAAACCCCATCTCTACTAAAAATACAAAAATACAAAAATTAACCAGGTGTGGTGGTGCGCACCTGTAGTCCCAGCTACTCAGGAGGCTGAGGTATGAGAATCACTTGAACCCAGGAGGACCTTGTCTCAAAAACAAACAAACAAAAATTTGTAAAATGAGATGACAGAAAATAATAGCTTTAGGGAACACTCACCAGGGGCAGCCGTGAACAACCCTATGAGGTAGGTGTTATTATTATCTTCTATTTTGTACACGAGGAAACTGAGGCACGGAGAGGTTAAGTAATATGCCCAAGGTCATACAGCTAGCAAGTGACAACCAAGGTTCAAACCCAGGCCTGTCTGCAGAGCCCAGCGTATATCACTTCCCGAATGGTTCGATGTCTGTCTCTCCCACGGGGCGGTGAGGGCCATAAACGCTGGGCTTATGTTTTGGTCCCTGCTCATCTATTTTGGCCTGCCATACAGTAGGTGCTTAATAAATATTTGTTGAATAAATTATAAAAGTCCTTTGAGTCCTCAGACTAGTCACTTCTCTCCCAACCTTGGTTTCCCCATCTATGCAGTGAGCATACTCTAAGTACCAAGCTCATTGTGCTGTTTTGACAAAGGAATGAAAGAGTGGAGGAGGATTGTGGTTCTGCAGGAAAAGTTCCAGAGTCAGCCAGACTGGGTTCAGGTCTGCACTGCCTACCCTTCCAGCTGTGTGACCTTGGACAAGTTCCCCACCCTCTCTGAGCTGCAGTTTTCTTATCTGTGTGATGGAGCAGTTTGGAGGCTGGGAATCTGGGTTCTCTCGGGCCCCTGTCAAGCTCTGCCTCAGGTAATGACTGGCCCTGGAGCTTCCACCCGTCGGATCTTAGGGGCACTAAAGCTTCCGAGGAGGTGGCTTCTGGACCCTTCTCAGACTGGGCAACTCACCCCAGCAGGCAGGCAGAGAGCATGGTTCTCTCTGGGCCTGACTCAGGGTTAAGAACCTTCTTGCTGGAGTGGGACAGGGCCTGAGCTCAGAGTTCCAGCTGCCTAGCAGGTTTGAGCTTGCACTGGGTTAAGCAACGCCCTACCCCACTCCACCTCCAACGAGGGAGTTGAGAGCTCTTTTGAACCAAGCACCTGCTAAGTGCCGGGCTCCTGCTCTGAAACCCCTCAACCTCCCTCTCCTGTGAGGTGGGAGCCAGGGCCATGCCCATTTTACAGATGGAAAAACAGGTTCCCAGAGGAACCTCACCCAAGATCATAGATCCCAGTTCCTCCAGCTCTGAGCTGTCTCCTCTGCCTTACCCTTTGTAGGCTGAGGAGGGAGAGGCGCGAGGACATTCTCTCCAGAGAAGGAGGAGTCTGATGACTCCGCAGCAGGCAGGAATGGCAGCTCCAACTCTCTTTATGGGTCTGTGTAATTTTGCAGCCTTTGGAGCAGCTCAATACCATTTTCAGATGAGAAAACAGCGGCCCGTCTTCTTCTGAGGGGTGAGCTCTCCTCCTCCTCCCGCTTCCTCTCTCCCTTCCCCTCCCCTCCGAGCCCTGAGTAATCCGCCCCTATCTCTTGCTGCTCCTCAGACATACTGGGCGCTCTTCCACCCCAGGGCCTTTGCTATACAGGTCCAGCTGCCTGGGATGCCCTTTCTCCTCTTCTTCTGGTGGCTCCTTCTCTTCCTTCAGGTCTCAGCTCAAACCTCACCTCCTCGGAGATCCCTCAGCAGCCCTAAAGCGCCCCCAGCTCAGTCCCCTGTTAAGTTTTCTTTCATGTCCTGATCGTATCTGACGTGATCTCACTGGTTGCTTCCTTTGCTGGTTTCTTCCCTGTCTCCCCAATGGAAGGTGGGCTCCCTGAGACTGGGTCTGTCCATCCCGTTCATGCTGTGTCCCCAGACCTAGCCCAGTGTTTGGCAAGTCCACGTCTGCGGCAGGAGTCTTCTGAATGAACTTGGGCATAGCTAAATGCCTGGCAAAGGCTCTAGTGACATCAGCTGCCCAAGGGGAGATAAGTTGGAAGAATAGGAAAATCACACAAACTTGGATTCAAATTCTACTTGCTGTGTTATCTTAGGCAAGTGCCCTGCCCTCTCTGTTTTGTTTCGTTTTCTTTTTCTGGAGACAGGGTCTCACTGTATTGTCCAGGCTGGTCTCGAACTCTAGGCTCAAGAAATCATCCTACCTCGAATTCCCAAAGTGCTGGGATTACAGGGGTGAGCCACCGTGCCCGGTTGCTCTGCCCTCTCTGTTTCTGGACCTCCATTTCCTCAGCTAGAATGAGGGATGACCACAGTGACTCCCTGCAGGATTGTTGGAAAATCTAGAGATTCAATGAGAATGGGAAGCAGCCAGCCCCGAGTGGTGCCCATATACTGTCATCCCTGCCACCCTCTTCACCTTCCCAGCCCCAAAGTTCCCCAGCTGGCAGGGATGAGTGGAGAGGCCCCTGCCAATGATGTCTGTGCTGAACAAGTCCCATTTGCTGCTGCCTCCTCCCCAGGCCAGAACAAACGTGCACCTGCCCCAGGTCACAGAGCACACAGCAGGGAGCCGAGGGGGTGGAGCAGGGAGCCGAGGGCTGGAGCAGGGCTCCTGGTGTCTCTGAGGACAAAACAGTCCATTGTGGCCCTGTGGGTATTGAGGGAATCACAGGGCCTGAATGGCGGCGGGTGAGGAGGCAGGGCAGGTGTGGGAGCAGGTGTCCATGGTCATCCCACGGCATCGCCCCTGGGGGGAAGTGCCCCCGTATGCGTGCCCTGGAACCGGCCTGGCTGGTCAGACACCTGTCCCCTGCAGCTCCTTGTCAGGAGACAACACCGGCGGGGGCAGGGCCCGGGGGGGGGGGGGGAGGGGGGGGGGGGGGGGGGGGAAGTAGAAGATGGGGAGGATGGGACTGGGGAACAGAGACTCCAGGGTCTAGGGCAGAGGGACCTGAGATAGAATCCCAGCCCTGCTCCTTCAGGCTGGGGACACTGGATGAGTCACCTCTTTAAGCCTGTTTCCTCATCCACAAAGTGGGGCTGAAACTCCCTTCTGTGCCCAGTGAATTTTCCAGGCACACGCATGGGGTAGGGGATGGGGGGCTTTGATGATATAGGGCCTCAGTCTGCCCACAGCCTCCCTCCCAGAAAGGGTTCATCATTCTTTTACTGAAGAAACACTTAATTTAGAAAAGGCCGGGCACGGTGGCTCACACCTATAATCCCAGCACTTTGGGAAGTCAAGGCGGGAGGATCGCGTGAGTCCAGGAGTTCAAGACCAGCCTGGGCAGCATGGCAAACCCCATCTCTACTAAAAATACAAGAAATTAGCAGGCATGGTGGCGCGTCCCTATAGTCCGAGCTACTTGGGAGGCTGAGGCAGGAGAATCGCTTGAACCCCGGAGGCAGAGGTTGCAGTGATCCAAGATCGTGCCACTGCACTGCAGCCTGGGCAACAGTGTGAACACCTGTCTCAAAACCAAAACCAAAACACACTCTTATTGAGAGCTCCTACTGTGTGCCAGAACCATGCTAGGTGCTGGGGACACAAAAGTGAGTGGGCCAGACAAGGTTCCTGTACTGGGGAAGAAGACAGAACATCCACGGGAGAAAGAATGAGCAAGAGAATTCCAGACAGTGATGCGGGCACCAGGAATTAAATTGAAGTTGTGCTGGAGGGTGACTCGGCAGGGTGGTCAAGGAGGGCTCTCTGAGGAAGGGACCTGAAGCCCCGAGGAGGAGGAACAGAAAAGAGGAGCAGGTGGGGAGACCTGGGAGTGGGCTGCAGGTTTCAGGCAAAGGCCTGTGGTAGGACTGAGCTTGCATTTGCACTTGCAGAGGAAGTGTTGGGAGCACCCCAGCCCAGGAGGTATCTGGCCCGAGGGGACCCTCTCAGCCTGCCCCTGCCCCTCCCTGTCCCCAGGGGCTGAGGCTAAGGGGCAAGGTGCGGGCCAGGCTGGAGGAAATGGGGCCAAGACCCGTCTGGCCAGCAGACTCTCCTGGGACTGCTAATATCCCAAGTGCCGGTGACAAGACACAGCCCCGGGTGGCAGGGGGCTGGGGGCCTGAGACTCCGTAAACAGCCATGGCTCGTAAAGCTGATCAAAGCAGCAGGCCTGTCCCAGCCCTGGCCACTTCCTGCAGGGCCCAGAGCCCTGGCCTGTGGGAGATCCTGGGAAGGGCCTCTCAGGAGAGGCTGCTTTGGGGTCTCTAGGCGCTGGGGGCAGGGGCAGGGGCAGGTCCACGAGCCTGTCCCGGCTTCGGTTTTCCCTCTTGTTTTGCAATGAGGACTGACTGGAACCTCTGCGAAGCCTGTTTCACTGCATGTCTTTGACAAAAGCTTGGCCTCTGGAACTGGAGGTCTGGGGGCTTGAATCCCTGTCCTGCTGAGGTGTGACCTCAGGCAGGGACACCCGCACCTCCCCTACCGCCCCAAACTGTCCTTAGCTCTAAAATGGGATAATGAAGGTACCTATTTCAACAGCCTTAGACTGAAGTTTTATTGATATGATTTCTAATTATAGTTCATTAATTATCTAATGACAACAGTGACAGTCGGGAAGGTCCCAGCTCCCATGTGCTCCTCCTGGGCCAGGTCTGGACAGAGAGGCCCCAAGGAGGAGGATTTCCAGGGAGAGTGGAGGTTGCCAGGGCTACAGCCCCTGGCCTGACGTGAAGCAGCGTTTCCCAGGCCTGGCTCCAAGACCCCAGGGGTCTCACTGTCTCTGAGCCTCTGTTTCCTCAGCTGCCACGTGGGGATGGAAATCGGTCTGAGAAGATCTGAGGATCAAAACAGACCCAGGACTTGGCCAAGTCTCCCCTCCCTGTTACCCACTCAGCCCAGCCCCACCCTCTCGCGCCTGGACCATTGCAGTGGCCTCCTGGGCTCCCTGCCTCCCGTTCAGTCCCGTTCAGTCCCGTTCAGTCCCCTTGTGGCCACAGAAGCTAAGTCAGACAGACCCTGTCCCTCCTCTGCTCAGAGCCCCCCAGGGTTCCCACCTCACTCAGAAAGCCTGAGCCCTCCCGCAGCCCACAGGCCCAACCGGCCAAGGCAGGTTAGGCCTGTCACCTCCCCACGCTTCCCTGTCACTCACTGAGATACCGCCTCACCACGTAAAACCACCACGGCCCGCATGCCAGCTGCCTCTCCTGGCCCGGTGTTTTCATTTTCTTTAGCACTGGTTCCCTTCTGACCCCTGGTATAAAATCCCCGTTCATCTTGTCCGTCTCTGCCACAGGAGAGTCAGCACCAAGAGGGCAGGGTTTTTTTGTCTTTGTGTTTTTCCATTTTATTCCCAGCCATATCTATACCCAGTTCCTAAAACTGGAGGCACTTAATAGGTATTTGTGAGAGGCATGAACGAGTCCTTACCAGCTCTAGGGGCAGGTACTATGGTTATTTCCACTTTATGAAGGAGGAAGTGAAATTGAGCAAGACCTCACACAGCTGGGAAGTGGAAAGTCAGGGCCTTGATGATGATGATGATGATGATACAACAGCTAAGAAATATTAAGCACCTACAGTGTGCCAGGCACCCTTCTGGGTGCTGGAACAATAGCAAAAAGAAAAACACCAGGTGCGGTGGTGTGTGCTTGTAATTCCAGCCCTTTGAAAAGCTGAGGCAGGCGGATCACTTGAGCCCAGGAGTTCAAGACCAGCCTGGCCAACATGGTGAAACCCTGTCCCTACTAAAAATACAAAAATTAGGCTGGGCATAGTGGCTCACATCTGTAATCCCAGCACTTCGGGAGGCCGAGGAGGGTGGATCACCTAAGGTCGGGAGTTCAAGACCAGCCTGGCCAACATGGAGAAACCCCATCTCTACTGAAAATACAAAATTTGCTGGGTATGGTGGCACATGCCTGTAATCCCAGCTACTTGGGAGGCTGAGGCAAGAGAATTACTTGAACCTAGGAGGTGGAGGCTGCAGTGAGCTGAGATCGTGCCATTGCACTCCAGCCTGAGCAACAAGAGCAAAACTCTGTCTCAAAACAAAACAAAACAAAACAAAAAACAACACGAAAATTAGCCTGGTGTGGTGACACATGCCTGTAACCCTAGCTGCTCAGGAGGCTGAGGTGGGAGAATCACTTGAGCCTGGGAGGTAGAGGCTGCAGTGAGCCAAGATCGTGCCATTGCACTCCATCCTGGGTGACAGAGCCAGACTCTGTCTTAAAAAAAAAAAAAAAGAAAGAAAAAAGAAAAGGAAAAGAAAAATACCAGGTGCATCATAAGTACGTTACATCAGATAACTCTTGGAATCCTCAGTGCGGCCCTCTGTGGAGGGGACTATTACTGTCCCCATTTCACAGATGTGGAAACAGAGGCCCAGAGGGATTAAGTAACCAGTCTCTAACAACAACAGCTCCAACAGCAGCCCCCGTGTACTGAACTGTTCTCTGGGCCCTGGCATTCCCCCAGTATCCCTCACCTTTCCCACGCCTTTGGTTATCCTCTAGAGTAAAGAACCCAGCCTCTGGAGATGCGGTAAGTCCCAGCCCATTTCCCAGGCTCTTCTGCCCCCAGGCACACCTGGTACCAGGCACGGACAGGTCCAAACACAGAGGCTGTTGCACATTTGCTGCCTCAAAGGGACTCACCTTGGTGTCTCAGTTTCCCAAGTCTCTTCGGGGTTTGGAGCCCATGGAACTGGCAAGCAGTTCTTTCTCATTCATACCTGGGACCCCTGCTGTCCCCAGGGAGGGCCTGAGGAAGTGGTGGCCACTGTGCTGTGTGACCTTGGACAAACTGCTGTGCCTCTCTGATCTGCCAGGCTCAACCAACTCCATGGGGTTGTGGCTGGCTGAGAAAACTGGAGGCTAGGATCCATGAGCCAGGATCTGGGAGGAGCGAGGACCATTCATAGAAAGTCTGGCAACTGGGAGCACCAGCCTCCTGCCTGGGAGGCAGCAGAGCCATGTGGAAGGAGCAGAGCCACCTTCACCCCTGTCTGGGGCCTGTTTTCCCTTCCCGCCTTGCCCCGTACTTTGCAAACCTGCAAGAGATGGGACTGGGTCCTTTCCACTGCTCCCCCTCCCCTGTTTTGGCCACACTTTCTCACTAGGACAGAAAATGACCAGGAGGCCACATTCTCCAGACCCCAAAACCTGCACTGGGGTCTCTCCCAATCCACATCATTCCACCATTTCCCGCTACCACTCTAAGTCTGTGACCCCTTGTTCTGTCACTCAGTCCAGGGGGTTATGGCTCTGCCTCTTTTTTTTTTTTCTTTTTTTTTTCTTTTTTTTTTCTTTTTTTTTTGAGACGGAGTCTCGCTCTGTTGCCCAGGCTGGAGTGCAGTGGCAGGATCTCGGCTCACTGCAAGCTTCGTCTCCCAGGTTCACACCATTCTCCTGCCTCGGCCTCCTGAGTAGCTGGGACTACAGGCACCTGCCACCACGCCTGGCTAATTTTTTGTATTTTTAGTACAAACGGAGTTTCACTGTGTTAGCCAGGATGATCTCGACCTCCTGACCTCGTCATCCGCCCACCTCAGCCTCCCTAAGTGTTGGGATTAGAAGCGTGAGCCACTGTGCCCGGCCAGCTCTGCCTCTTTTGCAGATTGGGAGACAAGTGCAAAGAGGTACCTGGCATGGTTCTGAGTCCAGGGAAAGACAGGAAGCCATCCCCAGAGGGCCACGGTGATCTCTCCAGAGGCCAGCCCTTCCCACTGTGCCCTTGCTTGGGGCAATAATGGCTCAGCCAATGGACCATGCGTGGTGTGCACTGTCCCCCATTTTAAGAAAGAGGGAACTGGGCTTCAGAGGGGAACAGCCACCTGCCCGAGGTCACCCAGCCAGGAGGTGGCAGTGCCTGTCTGATGTAGAGCCTGTGAGTACGGTGGGCAGGGGAGAATGAGGCCCAGCGAGAGGAACGACCTTGCCCAAGGTCACGCCAGCACTACCAGGGCCCAGACCCCCAAGGCTGGGCCAGTGCTGGGAGCACTGGAATCCCAGGCAGAGTCTTCCCACGACCCTGGATGGGGGTGGGGGCTGGCCTGGCATTTCCTGTTTGGGCAGAACCCAGGGCATGGCCTGAGTGGGGAGATAGGGAGACTTCCCACGGCCCCTCCCCGCTCAGGAACTAGCCCAGGATGCAGTGCGGGGCAGGGTTGGGGCCCATGTCCTGGGTCCCAGGCCTGCTCTCCCCTTGATATCCTGGTGGTCTTACTCTCGTCCCTCCACCCCACCTCAGAGTCTCCACATCCTTGGATTTCTCCATTCTGGGAGTTCACCATTCAATGAACAGATTCAGTCCCAGGTCCTTAGGAGAGCCTGAAGCTATGACCTTGGACAGTCACATCCCCTCTTTGAGCCTCAGTTGCCTCCTCTGTCAAATGGGGTGATTGTGAGAATGAAATGAGAAGTCGCCTGCCCAGCACTTTGGGAACCCCACTGCCCCAAGGGAGGAAGTCACCAAGGTCCTGACAATGACCTCATGTGCTTCCCAGACACAGACCCGAGACCACAGAGGTCAGGGGACCCATGCGAGGACACACAGCCAGCTGAGGCGTCTCCACTGCCATTTCCCGGGACACAGCCATGAAGTGCCAGGAGGGTGCACTATTGTGTCCAGTGCACTGGGTTCACCCCAGCGATTGCTGCTCACTGGCTGTGTAGCACTGGGAAGGTCACCCTACCTCTCTGAGCCTCAGTTTTCTCTTCTTCGAAATGGGAAGAAAACTAACCTGATGGCAGAACATAATAAGCCGACTAAATCATGGTCTCCCCAGAGGAGGAGGCTGTGGTCTGCTGTCTCGGGTCCCTTCGGGTGGGATGAAGGGCCCCCAGCTGGGAAGGGTCAAGTTGCTGGGACAGCTGGGAGCGGTGGCTGACCCATGCTCTGTGTAAGCAGGACCCAGCTTGTTTGCATCTCAGCACTCCACAGTGTCTGCCATGTCAATGCTCTGGGGTGTAGGCCCTGCTGACCTCTCCCACCTTATTCCCCCACCACACTCCTTTGCTAGCACATTCTCTATCCACGAAGCCCCCTTTCTGTTCCTCCATTCTACAAGTTCATTCCAGCCTCAAGATCTTTGTAGCTAAAGGTCTCTCTCCCTAGATCACACCCCCACCCCCATATTTCCCCTATTTTACTTTTTATTTTATTTGTATTTATTTATTTATTTATTTATTTTGAGATGGAGTTTCACTTTATCGCCTAGGCTGGAGTGCTGTGGCACTATCTCGGCTCACCACAACCTCTGCCTCCCAGGTTCAAGCCATTCTCCTGCCTCAGCCTCCCGAGTAGCTGGGATTACAGGTGCATGCCACCACGCCAGGCTAATTTTTGTATTTTCAGTAGAGATGGGGTTTCACCATGTTGGCCAGGCTGGTCTTGAACTCCTGACCTCATGAGCTACCCGCCTCAGCCTCCTAAAGTGCTGGGATTACAGGCGTGAGCCACCTCACCCGGCTCCCCTATTTTATTTTTATCTTCTATCACTGGAATCTAAAACAGGACCTAGAATAGTTTAGGCACTAAATAAATGAAAGGCAATGAATAAATGAATGCATTCTGATTTTGAATCTAATATGAGTCTTTGTTTTTTAATAGACCCATTTAACTCATTTGCATTTATTGTTTAAATGGATATGTTTGGTATTGTGTGATTCTGTATTGCGTTTTCTGTTAATTGACTGATTGGTTGAATGAATAGATGAATGAATGAGTGAATGAAGCAGAGTAAATTTCAGGTTGCTGGGGTGGGCTGAAGATTGGGGCTTCTCTAAGCTTTCCTGGGCTATCCAGGGTGAAAAGAGCAATGGTGTTGACCCTAGACCCCTCACTTTTGCAATTATTTATTCCACAGACCTTGATCCCCCAGATGAGGGATCTGTCCATTCCTCTCAGCTCCAGCCTCTCCAATGTAACCTTCATCCTGTCCCTCCCAAACCACCTCCCCACACAGGGAGCAACAGGCTTATGATTCTTTGTTGTAAGTTGGATTCTCATTCCCATGCCTGCTCCCCCATTAACTGGTGGTGTGGCCTTGACTTACCTGAGTCTTCATTTCCTCGTTTGCAAAATGGGATCATAGTATTTGCTTCCTACAACGAGTGTTGAAAGGATTACATGGAATGACTTTGGTCAAAGGGCTTAGCACAGTTCCTGGCTTACAGTAAGCACTCAACAAGCTTAGGTTTCATTATTGTGGTGGTTGTACCTCAGTTTCCTTCCATTGTAAATGAAGTTGATTGTCACTTCCTTTCAAGCACCTTAGGATCCCTAGCCTCAAAATCTGGAGCTGGGGAATATGTCCAATCCACCTTCTCACTTTGTTCTCTACCCTCAGCTCCCAGAGAGGGAATTTTTGGGGACTCTAGGGGATCCACAGAGACCTGACCTGCCACCAGGAGGTGGGGAGAGCAGACAGCACAAAAAATGTGAAAGCTTCTTCAGGGACTGGGTGTGGTGACTCACACCTATAATCCTAGGACTTTGGGAGGCCGGGACAGGAGGATCACCTGAAGACAGGAATTTAGGACCAGCCTGGGCAATATAGTGAGACCCCCATCTTTACAAAAAGTTAAAAAAAAAAAAAAAAGGAGCTTCTTCGTGCCATCTCTGTGGCCACATCAGCATTATCCACACACACAGATGAGGTGAGGAAACTGGGACTGCACTTGCTCATTTAATTCCACAGACACACCCCCTTGAGCACCTACTGTGTGCCAGGCTGTGCCAGGCTACAGGGCAGGCAGACCAGGCCCCTCTCTCCCGGGGCTCACAGCCCGTCAGGGAAGACAGGAAATAGCAAGTCAGCCTGGGAGGATTTAAATCAAGCGCCTTGCCCAGCCCTTCAAAGCCTTCCAGAGAATTTTCCAGCATCCCTGCCTAGTGGGCGGCCCCGTTCCCTTTTCTCAAAAGAGAAAGCCGAGGCCAGAGAGGGGCGTTCCCAGCCCGGCTGGAGTCACAGCTTCCGAGGGGTGGTGACAGTCTTCCTGCCTTTGCCCCAGCTGGTGTCCCTGCCGGGAATACTCTTCTCCTGGTGGGTCGCCAGCGGATCCTGCCCAGTGCTGGGACACTGCTGGGCGTCACTTCCTCTGGGACCTTCCTGGCTGCGAGAGCGAGGCCCTGACACTCTTGCTCAGCGCCAGAGGGTTTCCTCTTTCATAATGAGTTTCCTACTCACTAGGAAGGTCTGTCTCCCTTGATACTCTGAGCCTCACGAGGGGCACAGGCTTTGCCATCTTCCTGGCGCCTCTCACCTGCCCAATCAAGATGGGACCAAGCCGCTGCTGGGTCTCCTCAGGAAGACGCCTCTGCCTCTGCTCCAGGCGTGGATGGCACCGAGGGCCTCTCTCCCTCCATCTTCTCCAGCTGCAATTTTGCACTTGGTTTATGGAGTTATTTCTTTTGATTTTTTTAAGACCTTAAGTACTTTTTTTTTTTCTTCATTCTTCTTGCCCAGGCTAGAGTACAGTGGCATGATCTCGACTCACTGCAACCTCCACCTCTCGGGTTCAAGTGATTCTCCTGCCTCAGCCTCCCAAGTAGCGGGGATTACAGGCGCCTGCCACCACATCTGGCTAATTTTTGTATTTTTAGTGGAGATGGGGTTTCGCCATGTTGACTAGGCTGGTCTCGAACTCTTGACCTCAGGTGATCCACCTGCCTCGGCCTCCCGAAGTGCTAGGATTACAGGCATGAGCCATCGTGCCTAGCCAAGTACTTTATTTTTTTAATTTTAATTTTTGTAAAGACAGGGTCTTGCTATGTTGCCCAGGCTAGTCTCGAACTCCTGGCCTCAATCTATCTTCTCACTTCAGCCTCCCAAAGCACTGGGATTACAGCCATGAGCCACTGTGCCCAACCTGTGGGGTCATTTTGTTGTCTAATTCCTGTTCTAGAATGTTGTCTCTGTGAGGACAGGACTTTTGTCTGTTTTGGACACTGCTGTGTCCCTAGTTCCTAGCACGGTGCTTGGCACATAGGTGCTTAATAACTATCTGTGGAAGGAAGGGAGGACGAGAGGGAGAGAGGAAGAAAAGAAGAACGGGAGGGAGGGAGAAAGAAGAAGGGAAGAAGGCAGGGAAGGGGAGGTTGCCATTTAGTAGTCCAGTTTTTCATTTGTTCATTCCACAAATACTTATTGAGCACCAATTGTGTGCTAGTTCTGGGGAGAGAGTGGTGCCAGACATAGACACGATCCTGCCGACAAGGCACTGACTTTCTGCTCAGTGAGAACCATTGTCAGGTTTGGTGGTGGAAAGCGCTGGGAGGCAAGGTAAGGTGGGCGAGGGGCTGCAGACAGCATGTCGGGGACACCTGGGCCAGGCTGCCAGCAGGAGGGCTCAGCTGGCAGGGACAGGTCCCGGCTCCCCCTACCCCCAGCTGGCAGATGCCCAGGGTTGTGGTAGCTGTGGGCAGCCCGGGTTGCCAAACGCCACCACAGCTGCGTCACTGAGAGCTGGGAGGGCCCTCAGGCTGAGGGGGCTGGATAGGGCCCCCACACCCAGGCTGGCTCCAGCCCCGAAGCAGACAGAACTGGTCACAGGCCTGCCCTGTGCACACTGTTCCCCACTCTACGTGACGTGGCTACATGGCTACTTCCTGTTCTGGACCATTTTCAATCTGCAAAAAGAAATGGTGCAAAAAATGTGTTTAAAATAAAATGAAAAAGAAAGAAATGGTCCTGAGCCTCTGTACATGTTCCCACCTCCAGGTTAACCATGGCAGTGACCGTGGGAGGCTCCTGGCATCCTTCTGATCTCAGCCCCTCCCCACCCCTCCAGAGGTAACATCATCCTGAACCTGGCATCCATGACTCTGTGTGTGATTTCATAGTGTTACTTTCCTGGGTCTACTTTAGTGTGTCCCTGGGCAAGTCACTTATCTTCTCTGAGCCTCAGTTTCCTCAACTGTAGGATGGGGATAATAATAGTCCCCACGTCGGAAGAGTAGAAAATTAAATGAATGCTTGTATGTAAAGCTCTTTGATGGGCACCTGGCACTACATAAGTGTTCACCAGTGTTGCTGCTGGACACCCAGAGCAGGGGGCAGACAGATATCACTTGTATCAAGAATATAACTTTCTTTCTTTCTTTTGAGACAGCATCTCCTACTATTGTCCAGGTTGGAGTGCAGTGATGCAATCACAGCCCACTGAAGCCGTGACCTCCTGGGCTTCCTGCCTCAGCCTCCCAAGCAGCTGAAACCACAGGTGTGCACCACCATGCCCAGTCAATTTTTTGTAGAGACAGGGTCTCAATATGCTGCCCAAGCTGGTCTCGAACTCCTGAGTTCAGGCGATCCTTCTGCCTCAGTCTCCCAAAGTGCTGGGAGCAGAGGCATGAGCCACGGCACTTGGCCAAGAACACAACCTCTTAAACAAGCTCATGCGCGGCGGCGCCAGGATTCACGCCAGTGGCTGGCTGCGGAGCGGCATTACGGAGGAGCTGGATGCTAGCTCTGGTTTATTCTGTTTCACTTCCTGTCAGGTTTGTCTCCCTGATCAGTTCTGAAAAACCAGGATCAGTGCCTGGTTGGTTCTCTGCCGTCACCCCTGCCCCAGCCCTGGAGACTCCAAGGATGGGTTTGTGGAGTGAAGTAAGGGGACTCAGTTTCCTCATCTGTGTGATTCTTCTTACAGGCCGTAGGAAGGCGAGGGTGCCCAATGTGAAGTAGATGCTTTATAAATCCTTGTTTGTTTCTTCCTCTTCCAGCGGTAGCTTCTCCCCCTCCCCCAGGGCTGGGCCTGGACCCCACTACCTTCAGGGCAGCCATCATGCTGACAGGGCCCTCCGAGGCAGTTAGGCTGGGCTCGCCACTGACTCACTCGTTCTTTCATATAATCATACATTCACGCATGCTCGCATTCAACAAATGTTTTGAATGGTGGCTCATGCCTGTAATCCCAGCACTTTGGGAGGCTGAGGTGGGCAGATCACTTGGGACCAGAAGTACAAGACGAGCCTGGCCAACATGGAAGAACCCCGTCTCTACTAAAAATACAAAAATTAGCTGGGTGTGGTGGTGGGCGCCTGTAATCCCTGCTACTTGGGAGGCTGAGGTGCAAGAATCGCTTGAGAATCGCTTGAACCTGGGAGGCAGAGGTTGCTGTAAGCCGAGATTGCACTGCTGCACTCCAGCCTGGGTGACAGAGTGAGACCTGTTTCAAAAACACACACACAAGTGTTTTGAGCACCCACTATGCGCCAGGCTCTGCTCTAGGCTCTGGAGACACGGGCATGAATAATACAGGCCAAAATCTCTGTCATGGCGGGGCTGACACCTGTCCAGGGAGACAACCATCAGACAATGGTTATGGCACTGGGTGGCCCAAGCCTGAGGGAGGGGAGGGGAGGGAGAGGGGTCTGGGCCTTATCCTGAGGGTGATGGGGGCACATGAGTTGGCAGAGGCCAGACTTGATACAAGTTCTTCATACTTCACTCTGGCCCCAGCAGAAGCGTGTGCTGGAGTGGGGCTTAGCGCAGATAGAGGTATCCACAAACTCTGCCAAGTCAGACCTGGCCTGAGTTCCCTAGAAACAGGCCCACGATGTGGGAGCTGGGGCCTCCACCGTCCTCGCAGGGCATGGGATCAGGCGTCAGCACCTCCCCATGGAGGACAGTTGGGCAATGGCCTTGGGCCTGAGGGCTGTTCAGTCCTGTGACCAGCCAGGCCCCTTCTGGGAATGGAACCACACCCCAATCCCCAGGCGATGACGTCCCACCAGGGTGTTCCCCACACAGTTCCCACCAGCCCCAGATGAAAACAACCCAATGCTACATCCATCACCCAAGGCCTCGTCAAATCCACCAGGATCCACCCAGACGGTAGAATATTCTGGAGTCTCGGACAGGCAGAATGGGGTGGAGTTTTGGACCACAGGCCTTGCCTGAACCTGAGTTCTCCAGTCACTGCTGTGTGGCGTTGGGAAGGTGCCTTGCTTCTCTGTGCTTCTGTTTCCTTATCCTCAAAATGGGGATGAAGATAACAACAGACCCTCGACCAGCCATGGTGGCTCCCACCTGTAATCCCAGCACTTCGGAGGCTGAGGTGGGCAGATCATCTGAGGTCAGGAGTTCAAGACTAGCCTGGCCAACACTGTGAAACCCATCTCTACAAATAATTTTTTTAAAAAATTAGCTGGGCATAGCGGCACTTGCCTATAATTCTAGCTACTTGGGAGGCTGAGTGAGGCAAGAGAATAGTTTGAATCTGGGAGGCCGAGGTTGCAGTGAGCCAAGATCAAGCCACTGTACTCCAGCCTGGGCAACAGAGCGATACTTTGTTTCAAAAACAAACAAACAAAACACAACCAGCCGGTGGCTCACGCCTGTAATCTCAGCACTTTGGGAGGCTGAGGTGGGCAGATCACAAGGTCATGAGTTCAAGACCACCCTGGCCAACATGGTGAAACCCATCTCTACTAAAAACACAAAAATTAGCCAGGTGTGGTGGCGGGCACCTGTAATCCCAGCTCCTCAGGAGGCTGAGGCAGGAGAATCGCTTGAACCCGGGAGGCAGAGTTTGCAGTGAGCCGAGATCACGCCATTGCACTCCAGCCTGGCGACAGAGCAAGACTCCACCTCAAAAAATAATAATAGTAATAAACCACAACAGACTGTCATGATAGGCTCACTTCACCCTGTGGTTAATGATTTAATCCATATAAAGCAGTGGTCTCCAACCTTTTTGGCACCAGGGACCGGTTTCATGGAAGACAATATGAAAGGGGCTGGGGGTTGTGTGGGGGGATGGTTTCGGGATGAAACTGTTCCACTTCAGATCATCAGGCATTAGTTAGATTCTCATAAAGAGCCACAACCTAGATCTCTTGCATATGCAATTCGCAATAGGGTTTGCACTCCTATGAGAATCTAATGATGTGGCTGATCTGACAGGAGGCGGAGCTCAGGCGGTAATGCTCAGTCCTCCGCTGCTCACCCTCCTGTTGTGCGGCCCGGTTCCTAACAGGCCACGAATGGGTACCTGTCTCCAGCCCAGGAGTTGGGGACCCCTGAAATAAAGCCCCAGACTGTGTCTGGTACAGAGTAAGCCCTAGAGAAACTTTGCTGTTGCTATGATTATTATTGACATTATCATTAGGTCAGGCATGGTGGCTCACACCTGTAATCCCAGCACGTTGGGAGGCTGAGGCAGGAGGATCCCTTGAGTCCAGGAGTCTTGTGAGACCTCGTCTCTAGAAAAATAAAAAACAAAAAATTAGCTGGATGTGGTGGCATGCACCTGTAGTCCCAGCTACAGGGGAGGCTGAGGCAGGAGGATCACTTGAATCTAAGAGGTCAAGGCTGCAGTGATCTATGATTGTGCCACTGCATTCCACCCTGGGTGACACAGTGAGACTCTGCCTCTTAAATAAATAAATAATTAACTTAAAAATAAAAGCATTAGCAGCAGCAGCAGTAGTAGCAGTAGTAGTAGTAGTAGTAGTAGGAGGAGGAGGAGGAGGAGGAGGAGGAGAAGTATGGATTAATCCAAGGGAGAAAAAAGGAGAGAGTGGGACAGAGGTAAAGCGGGCTGCTACTTGTAGAAAAAGGTAGAGAGAATGACCAGATAGATGCGTGTGTAGATGTTCACATCATCTCCAGAGACCTAAGAGACTGGTGGCAGTGGTGGGGGGAGTGGGGACCTGAGGGAGGGAAAAGGACACCGTCTTTCCACCCTTTGTCCCCTTCCAGGCTGTTCGGGTTATTCTTTTCTTCTGTGCACTTGTGTGGATATTCAAAACCAAACACTAAAGAAAGAAATTCTGCAAGAGGTTTCCTTCCTTAGCGAAAGCCCCAGATCATCCCTCTCAGCCCCGCCCCCTCCCACCCCCGCATCCTGGCCTGTGGGTGGCCCAGTCTGGTCTCCCACCTCTGCTGGTGTTCTGTGCTCCTAGCTTTGGAGCAGATCCGAGCCGGAATGCCCTGCAAGAAAGGGGGCTCCTCGGAGTCCCTCAGAGTGGCCCTGGCTCTGGGCGGCCAGGGGTGTGGGGCTTTGGGGAGGGGGGTCCCGGCTGACTGATGAGAACTCCAAATGCTCCCCAGCCCCGGCTGCTAATCACTTCCAGATTGGCCGGGTCAGGGCCAGGGCCGCCGCCGCCTGGCTCCATAAACAGCCCGTCGCTCCAGATGGCGGCTGGCTCCAGCCTGGCGAGCAGGTTCATGGGGGACTGGGGGCTGGCAGCAGGTGGAGGACCCCCACCCCACTAGCCGCCTCAGTTGCTGTGCCTCCACACCGCCCTGAGTTGGGGACCCTGGGCCAGAAGGGGTGGCAGAAATTGAACCCATTGCTCAGAGGAGGGAAAGTGAGGCCCAGAAGGGGCAAGGTGGGTGGGGTCAAGTTAGGGGGTAGACAGAGATATAAGGGGGGTGCTCCTTGAGGGTTGATGCTGGGTTCGCTTCACCTCTGTGAATCCAGCACGGGGTGACGATGCTGTAAAGACCCAAGGAGGGAAGGAAGGGGGGCATCATTGCCTGCTGGGTTCAAATTCTGGCTCCAGCTTTTACTCCCTGAATGAATCAATCATTTCCACCTCCTGGCCTCAGTTTTCTCATCTGTAAAATGGGGATGGCTAGAGTACAGGATTGCTGGAAGATTCAATGATTCAGCTCCTGCAGAGGGTTTGCACTGGCCAGCCACACATGGCACAGGCGCTGAGCACAGCCTCTCCCTCTTCCTGTTCCGGAAACTCCTTCTATTCCTGCTTCTCCTGCCACAGGAGAGCACAGTGGCCTCCTTCAGGAAGCCACCTTGACTTTTACTCAGACCTCTCCCTTTGTGCCAGGCACTGTGCTTTTCCCACAGCCTCTCTCACAGGGTCTCTCCTCCACACAACTGGCACCTGACGCTCTTGCCCTTTTGAAAACAAGGAAACAGAGGGTCAGGAAAGTAACTGTACCCAATGCTGTTAGGGCCCCCACCCCTTGCAGATGAGAAGACAAAGAGCCAAGGAGGCAGTGGGATGGATGTGTTGAGGTCGCCGGGAAAAGACAGCCCGGTGTGCACCTGGAGCTGTCTCTGAAGGTCACACAGAACCTGGCGCAGCGTCAGGTGACCCGGCTGCCTCTCCCGCCACACCCACCAACCCCAGAGCCCACACTTTGGCACAGGAGGAAGAGATCCAGGCTGGTGCTGGGTCGTAATATCCCAGGGAAAGGCGGAAGGAGCCTTGACCTGCTCCTGTACCTGCCTGTCTCCAAACTGGGCTGGATCCTGGCTGGGTGGCGGCTGGGTGGCAGCCTTGTCCCAGGACACCTGGCAGCAGGACTAGGTGGGGGAGCCACTTGCTCTGTGAGTTCCCCTCACGATCATCCCTTCCTGCTCAGCTGAGCAGAGACACAGCTCCTCCAGGCCTGAGTCCCCATTTTTCGCCATCTTAATCTTCATTCCTGGCACAGAAAAGCCTCAGTATTGCTTTGTTGAATGCGGTATTGAGCACATGGGTAAGGCACTCCTCCAGGCAACTTACTATAGTAACTTTTTTTAATGGACACATAGCGCCCTGAGGAGGGGGCTATATTATTGCCAGTTTATAGATGAGGAAACAGAGGCTCAGAGAGGTTAAGTGACTTACCGGAAGTCACACAGCTGGAGCTAGGATTTGAACTCAGGTCTCCTAGCTCCAACGTGCACATTCTTGCCCACATGTCCCTCCTCCCAGGGTAGCAGTGAGCCTGAAATATGTGCGGTGCCTGGCAGGTAGTAGGTGCTTTTCCAAGCCCTTCTTTTGCATCACTCAGCCTTGAGGTCAGCGGCGCGTTCTGCCCTGTGCATGGGAGGAATGTTCGTGGCGGCCCCAGCCTGGGTCCGAGAAGAAAGGCAGCCTTGTGGGCGAAAGGTGAGCGGCTGGGTGGGCGCGGGCGTGTTTATCCAGGGCCGGCGTGTGGCTCGGGGTGGCGCCGCTGTCAGCCGCGCCGGCTGCCCCGGGCCTGTGCTGGCCTCCAGATGTGAGCTGGCTCCAGCCGGCCGGGCCCCCCCACCCCACGCACAGAGGGGCTTTATCAAAAGCGGCTGTGAGGAGGCCCAGGAGGCCGCCTGGCTCCAGCCTGCTGGCTCTGAGCCCCGGGCCTGCAGAAGCCAGGCCAGCCGCACTTGGGCTTTTGTGCCCGGGTCTTCGTATGCTCCCCGGCCCAGCTCCTCTGTTCTCCTCTGTCCCCTGGGGGCCCAGGCGAGGGACACTTTTTGCCAGGAAACTGAAGCTGCAGGAGCAGTCTGGGAGGGGTGACAATGCCAGAACCCTCCTGCAGCGTTTATTTTTCTACATTCCCGGGGGGTAGAGGTAACCTACACGGAAGAAAAGTGCAAAATTCATCAAAATTCAGGGAGTGCTCAGTGAGACGTCAAAATGCAGACACTCGTGGGAAGGAGAAATTGCAGATTCAGAGAGCCGGTTCTTAGCGGGGAGGAGAGTAACTGGGTGGGGGGAGGGTGGTTCGCAGGGGCTATGTTTTCTCTGCAGTATTTTCTTTCTTAGGTGGGGGCGGGGGCTGTTATTCTTTTTCTTTTTCTCTTTTGGAGACAGGATTTCACTTTGTCACCCAGGCTGGAGTGCAGTGGCGCCATCTCTGGCTCACTGCAGTCTTTGACCTCCTGGGCTCCAGCAGTCCTCCCACCTCAGCCTCCCGAGTGGCTGGGACTACAGGCACGCGCCACCACGCCCAGATAACTTTTTTTTTTTTTTTTTTAAATAGAGACAGGGTTTTGCCATGTTGCCTAGGCTGGTCTTGAACTTCTGAGCTCAAGCAATCCTCCTGCCTCGGCCTTCCAAAGTGCTGGGATTACAGGTGGGAGCCACCACGCCTGGCCTCCAGGGATGCTATTCTTTATATTTTATTCAGTGGCCTGAACTATTTTGTAATGATAAATTGTAATAACTGGGGGAAAAAAAGAGAAAAAACCTGAGACGTCTCCCTGCTCCCGACCCTCAGCCCTACTCCTGTTAAAAATGGCTTCTAATGCTTTCTAGAGAATGTCTGAACACCCACAAGAAAATCCACATACATTCTCTTCCCTCTTTTGTTTTTGGTTTTACAAATAGTATCAAAATATAGGCTAGCCATGGTGGCTCATGCTTATAATCCCAGCACTTTGGGAGGCCAAGGTGGGCGGATCCCCTGAAGTCAGGAGTTCGAGACCAGCCTGGCCAACATGGTGAAAACCCATCTCTACTAAAAATACAAAAATTAGCCAAGCATGGTGGCGAGCACCTGTAATCCCAGCTACTTGGGAGGCTGAGGCAGGAGAATCGCTTGAACCTGAGAGGTGGAGGCTGCAGTGAGCCGAGATCACACCACTGCATTCCAGACAGAATGAGACTGTCTCAAAAACAAACAAACAAACAAAAAACCGCTGCTCTGCACCTGGCTCTCTTCACTTAGCAATATGCCCCAGCCCTCTCTGCAACTGTCCTTGTTTGCAGCTGTGTGGTATTCCACCATGGGAATGCACCATGCCCTGTTTTCCAGGCCCCTGTTGATGAAGATGTAGGTTGCTGCCTGAGGTTCAATACTACAGACTGCACTGACTATGGGTACCCGGTGTCCGAGTCTTCCAGGACTCAGGCAGGTGCTGCCTAGACTCTGAGGGTCAATTCTTAGAGGTAGAGCTGTGCAGAGTAGACACCTCCTCTTCTGAGAGCCATTGCTAATTTGCTTTCCGCAAAGTGTGTGTCCCTGTTATCCCACCAGCACGGCGGCTGAAAGGGAAACTGAGGCACAGGGACAGTTGGCTGTTCAGAAGGATGAGAGAAAACAGCTTCATAAGGAATCTCTACTAAAACCTTTCTTGGTTTCGTTTCTTTCTGATTGCAAAAGTGAAACACGTCCATTGAACAAACTTTAGAAAATACAGAGAATTGCAAAGTTAGAAAAGGCGGCCTCCTCCCTCCTCTCCACATACCTACCTCTAGTGGCTGGAGGAAGACGAGGGTTTGGGCCGCAGGGCAAGCTGCCTGGTGTCCTCCCTAGCCCCATGCCTGACTTGCTGTGTGGCCTCAGGCAAGTCTCAGCCTCTCTGGGCCCCTGTGTCCTCATCTGTAACTGGGAATCCAAGGGTGCCAGACTCGAAAGGCTGTTGTGAGGATCAGGTGAGGTCACGCGGGTACAGGAGTGGCCCAGCACAAAAGGTTTCATAAGAGGAAGCTGTGACAGGTCCTCCTTCTGCCCCTCTGCCTGTGCGCCTGAATCCAGGATTTTTCCCTTGACTTGCCCCCCACAGTGAGAGCTGGCATTTTATTCCCGCCCCCCATGCTGGCACGTGACACAGCCCCGGGCACATGGGAGGAACATGATAAGTGCTAATGGATGGCCCAGGAACGCCCTCTCCTCCACCAAGATCCTGAAGTCTGAGCAGTGGTTGGTGACAGAAGGCCTGGATGCGAAAAGCCAGCCGACCACCAGAGTCAAGGCCCAGAGAAAACAGCAGGTGCCTGAGGCAAGGAAGCCAGGATTCCCAGATCCCGGCAGCCTGGCCCCAGCTGTCCCAGAGGGTACTCTACCAGCCCCTGGGTCCACTCCACCCGGGGTCCAGCCCTGACTGTGCCAATGGCAGCAAAGATGGAGGGGACCCCAAGGGCAACTTCCCAACCACCAGCAGCATTTAGGAAGCACCAACTGTGTACCCCACTCTGGACTGGGCAGCATAGAGATTGTACCCAAGTGAATTCCTGGGGACCAGGGGTGGTGACTTCATTGTCTTCCTGTCCCTAGAGCCCAGCACTGGCTACTCATGGATTCAAACATTTATGGAGCGCCTACTGTGTACCAGTGACTATGCTGAGTGCATCTACCTGCCAAGAGAGGGAATTTCCGGACCGTGGATTTAGGGAGGGGAGGAAGAGAGTGCACTTTCTTTCTTTTTTTAAAATCTTGTTGTTGTTGTTGTTGTTGTCATTGAGATGGAGTCTCACTTTGTCGTCCAGACTGGAGTGCAGTGGTACAATTTCGGCTCACTGCAACCTCTGCCTCCTGGGTTCAAGTGATTCTCTTGCCTCAGCCTCCCAAGTAGCTGGAATTACAGGTGCCTGCCAACATGCCTGGCTAATTTTTGTGTTTTTAGTAGAGACGGGGTTTCACCATGTTGGCCAGGCCAGTCTTGAACTCCTGACCTCAGGTGATCCACCACCTCAGCCTCCCAAAGTGCTGGGATTACAGGCCTGAGCCATCACGCCCGGCCGAGAGTGCACTTTTCTATCAAAGCTTTTTTTTTTTTTTTTTTTTTTAAACAGAAAGCATTCTTTTCGCAAATAAATAAACACATCAAGAATTCCCAAGTTAAGCCGGGAGCGGCGGCTCATCCGTGGAATTCTGGCACTTTGGGAGGCCAAGATGGGAGGATCACTTGAGCCTGGGAGTTTGAGACCAGCCTGGACAACATAGGGAGACACCATCTCTACAAAAAACTCAAAACATTAGCTGGGCATGGTGGCATATGTCCGAAGTCCCAGCTACTTGGGAGGCTGAAGTGGTAGGGTTGCTTGAGCCCAGTAGGTCGAGGCTGTAGTGAGCCGTGATTGCACCATTCCCGCTTATGCCACAGAGCGAGACCCTGTCTTTAAAAAATAAAAATTCCCAAGTTAGGAAAAAAGACAACCCTACCACCTACCAGTGATAGGAGGAAGTTCGGGGGCCTTGAGAGCCCCAGAGGAAACACCTGACATAGCTTGTGGGGCCAGGAGAGGCTTCCAGGAGGAAGTGAGTTCCAGTCAACGACCCCAGGAAGCATGAGAGGGAACTTGGGTGGAGGGAAGGAGCCCTTTGGAAGGCTGCTGCCCGGGGCAGCCGGGTGGTTGGGTGCTGATGGTCTCACCCATCCTAGCCCAGCTGAAGGTGAGGCCTCTTGCCCCATGAGTCCCTGTGTCCGATGCTTCTTGGCAGAGCTTATTGCAGCCGTAATGCAAGCATCATTTCCATAATTATGTTTCCGTCTTCCTCCCTTCCCCCCCGCACTCTGAACTGGAGCTCTGCAAGGGCAGAGCCCTTCCTGTCTGCCTCATCCACCACGCTGTCCCCTGGGCCTGGAGCACACAGCAGGTGCTTACGGTGGATGGCCTTGTGTTCCCCTGAAGTTCATGTCCACCAGGAACCTCAGAATGTAACCATATTTGGAAACAGGAGCATTGGCTGATTAATTAGATAGGGATCTCCAGATAAGATCATACTGGAGTTGCGGTGGGCCCGAAGTCCAATGCCTGGTGGCCTTGTAAGAAGAGAAGTGGGAAGGCCAGGCATGGTGGCTCACACCTGTAGTCCCAGCACTTTGGGAGGCTGAGGCGGGTGGATCACTTGAGGCCAGGAGTTCGAGACCAGCCTGACCAACATGGTGAAAACCCATCTCTACTGAAAATACAAAAATTATCTGGGCGTGGTGTTGCACACCTGTAATTCCAGCTACTCGGGAGGCTGAGGCAAGAGAATCACTTGAACCCGGGAGGTGGAGGCTGCAGTGAGTCATGATCATGCCACTGTACTCCAACCTGGGTGACAGAGCAAGACTCTGTCTCAAAAAAAAAAAAAAAAAGAGGAAGAAGAAGAAGAGGAGGATACACAGAGAGGCACAGAGGAGAAGGCCTTGTGAAGACAGAGGCAGGAACTGGAGAGATGCGGCTATAAGACCAGGGACGTGGAGGAACCCTGGGGAACACCAGGAGCTGGAGGAAGTGAAGGCGGGTAATTACCTGGAGCCTTCAGAGGAGGCACACCCTGCTGACGCCCTGACTTCAGATTTCTAGCCTCCAGAACTGTGGGAGGACATATTTCTCTGTGTCTCGCTCTCTCCCTTTTTTTTTTTTTTTTTTTTGAGACAGGGTCTTGCTCTGTTGCCCAGGCTGGAGTGCATTGCCTCGACCTCTCCAGGCTCAAGTGATCCTCCCACCTCAGTCTCCCGAGTAGCTGGGACTCCGGACATGCACCACCACGCCCAGCTGATTTTTGTATTTTTTGTAGAGATGGGGTCTCCCCATGTTGCCCAGGCTAATACTTCTCTTTTTCTAAGCCACCAGGTTTGTGGCAGCCCTGGAAGACTAGTTCGGATTTTGCTGTGTGAATAAATATGTGAATGAATGAATGAATGAAGAAAGGAATGAATCGAGAGCTCCTATGGGTTGTGCAGGGCCTGCAGGGTGTGGCCAGACGTCTGCCTGAGGGCCGTAGGGAGCCATGGCAGGGTCCCAGCCAGGAGCTGGTTGGGTCTGCATTTCAGGGCTGTTGCTCAGGCTGTGGTGGGTGGCTGGATGTCATCCAGCCAGTGAGGTGGGGGCTGTGAAAAGCTGTCGGGGGCCCAGCCTCACGGAGGTAACCAAGAAATCAGGTTCTGTAGAATCCTTAATCCCATAAGCCCACGTCCACACCCAGCGTGGACACCCACAGCCGAGATTTCAGGGGTCTCTCCCCTTCTGGTGTCTTGCAGATAAGTTACAGCCAATGTTTATCCCCGAGTTCTGAATTCATCTCAGAAGGTCCATCCAAGTGAGTCTCATCACCTTCAGCTCCAGTCCAGAGCTCAGGCAGTTGGGAGGGAAGTTCTCCACCTGTCTGCCCTTCATCCCTCTTGCTGTGACCCTGGAAGTCAGGAGGCAGCAGGATGCAGGGGAAAGAGCCTAGAGTCAGCCTAGGTCCTGACTCTGCCCAGTGACTGGGCAAGCCTCATTTTCCCCATCTGTAATTGGGGAAAAGTCATCTGGTTTGCAGAAGCTGTTGTGCAGAGTGGAGGCCAACACGGGCTGACAGAACACCCAGCACATAGTAGGTGCTTGCTAGGAGAAGTGGGCCCAGGGTCCTCTCTCCAGGCACAGCCCTGAGTCTTAAAGGGAGACTCCGGCTTTCCCAACCTCAGATCTTTTGAAAGCCCTGACCCCTTCCCTGTGGCCTGTCCAGTAGCCCCACAAGGCCACCCTATCCCCCAAGGAGCTTGACACCCTCAGAGGGAGTAAGACTTGGATTTCATGCTCATAAAATGACTGGAATCAAAGCAGGGCTTATGACATGGAGCTGTTTTGAAGTTGGCCCAGGGCAGGAGGGGCGTGAAATTCCTGACTGTTTTGGCCCCTCCTGGGGGAAACCAGGGCCCCTGGCAGGATGTCTGGGGCCCAGACAGGAGGTTAATGGCTGGGTACAGGAGGTACCTGCCATTTTAGCAATGATCCAAATGCCAACATAGACTTTTGGGGAAAAAAATTCTAAGTTTCAGAGAAGACAAACGGGAAGACTCAATTGAAAAGCCCCCTTATCTGGGGCTGGAGACGGCGAGGACCCAGTGGTTGCAGTGTGGGGACTTGGGCCCTGTAGCTAGGGTTCCCATCCCTGCCTTGCTGCTTACTTGCTGTGTGATGTTGGGCATATTGCCTCGCCTCTCTGTGCCTCAGTTTCCTTCTCTGTTGAGTGGGTCTAATACCAGTCCTTTCGTCAAAGGCTTGCGGTGAGGGTGACCACATTGACATTTCCTGCCCTGCTGGCCTAGCCTCTGGGTATCATAAGCTCAGTCACTGACACTGTTACTAGTAGTTTTGTTTCTTTTTTTTTCTTGCTATGTTGCCCAGGCTGGTCTTAAACCCCTGATCTCAAGTGAGCCTCCCACCTTAGCCTCCCAAAGTGCTGGGATTATAGGTGTGAGCCACTGCACCTGGACCAATTACCAGTATTTTTCCTGTAGACAAGAACAGCTTCTGAACTGAGGGCTACCTGTGAACCAGCCCCTTCATAGGTCTCCTCTCACCAAATCTTCCTACAGCTGCATGAGGCAAGCCATGAACCCCCAGGCAGATGATCAGCGATGTCTGGACACTTGCCCGGGGCACACAGCCGGTAAGAGGCAGGGCCAGGATTCCAGCCCCAGTCCTTCTGGTGGCTCAGTTCACATTCTTGGTCACTTTCCTTTAGGAAATACGGAAAGGTGAGGGGAGGAAAGAAATGTCCCTACACCCATACAGGGAGAGCAGGGTTGCTTTTCTTTGATTTTGTTTTTTTTTGTTTTTGTTTTTGTTTGAGACAGGGTCTTGCTCTGTTGCCCAGACTGGAGTGTAGTGGCACGGTCATAGCTCACTGCAGCCTCAAATTCCTGGACTCAAGTGATCCTCTGATCCTCCCACCTCGGCCTCCCAAAGTGCTGAGATTACAGGCGTGAGCCACCATGCCTCATAAGAACAGGGTTTCTCAACATCGGCCACATTCTGAGCCCAGTGCATCTCTGCATGGGGGCCGCCTGTCCTGTCCACTGTGGGATGCTTAGCAGCATCCTGAGCTTCTGCCTACAGATCAGGAGTGTGACAACCTAAAATGTCTCCTCCACATGTCCTGGAGAGGGGCAGCCCTGCCTGAGAACTGGACTGAAGTACTGGGGTTGAAATGGTGGAGTGTTTTCTTCTGGGTTTTTTCCCTGACTACACACACTGGGGAAATACAGACACACACTGGGGAAAATAGGCATTTTGTTGCATGCTTTGCATTTTCTCTTTATTTTTTAATTTTTTAAAATGTTTGTTGACCTGGCCCAGACGTGGTGGCTCACTACTGCACTCCCCGCGCTTTGGGAGGCCGAGGCAGGCAGATCATCTGAGGTCAGGAGTTCGAGACCAGCCTGGACAGCATGGCGAAACCCCATCTCTACTAAAAATACAAAAATTATCTGGGCTTGGTGGCGTGTGCCTGTAATCCCAGCTACTCAGGAGGCTGAGGCAGGAGAATCACTTGAGATGTGGAGGTTGCAGCGAGCTGAGATTGTGCCACTGCACTCCAGCCTGAGCAACAGAGCAAGACTCCGTCTCAAAACAACAACAACAACAACAAAAATGTTTGTTGACCTGTCAGCAGGAAGAATTTTTAAAATTATTTATTTTTATATGTATTTAGTATTTTATCATAAAAAATACAGCTGGGTGACATCACACATGCATTGAACTTAGGTGAATCCATGTTCTTGGGCTGGGGTGAAGGAGAGAGAGCAGTACCATGAGTGATAATGGGGTGATGCTGGCATCAGTGACCCGAGCCAGGAGCTGTCACAGGCCCATTGACTGGGGCTTTCCCCCATCTTTGCCATTGTACAGATGGGGAAACTGAGGCTCAGAGACTGGACAGCGTTCCAGAATTCCAGGGGTAAACCTCTGGAATTCAGTGTGGCTCCACAACCAGGGCTGCAGGTGTTGTCCCCTCTGGGTCAGGCCCCCGTGGCTCCTCAGGGCACCCCTTGTCTGGACCACTTCTGCCCCAGGGCCCCCCAAGAGTAGGATAAAGAATCAAGAGGGGTTGAGCAGGTGGGAAGGAAGTGAGGAGTCAGGTGCAGTGGCTTACGCCTTTAATTCCAGCACTTTGGGAGGCCAAGACAGGAGGATCACCTGAGCTCGGGAGTTCAAGACCAGCCTGGACAACATAGCAAGACCCCATCTCTACAAAAAATGCAAAAATTAGCCAGGCATAGTGGCATGAGCCTGTGGTCTCAGCTACTTGGGAGGCTGAGGTGGGAGCATCACTTGGGCCCAGGAGGTCGAGGCTGCAGTGAGTAGTGATCACGCCACTGTACTCCAGCCTGGGTGACAGAGCAAGATCCCATTTTTTTTTTCTTCAGATGAAGTCCTGCTCTGCCACCCAGGCTGGAGTGCAGTGGGGCAATCTCAGTTCACGGCAACCTCCGCCTCCTGGGTTGAAGTGATTCTCTTGCCTCAGTCTCCTGAGTAGCTGGGATTACAGGGGTGCATCACCAGGTCTGGCTAATTTTTGTATTTTTAGTAGGGATGGGGTTTCACCATGTTGGCCAGGCTGGTCTCGAACTCCTGACCTCATGTGATCTGTCTACCTCAGTCTCCCAAACTGCTGGGATTACAGGTGTGAGCCACCGAGCCTGGTCCCCATTTCTTAAAAAATAAAAAATAAAAACATTTTAAAAGGAAGGGAGGGAGGCAGGGTGGGAAGAAGAGGCCCTGCACCCGCCATCGCCCGCAGCAGCCACTGCAGGGAGGACTCTGCTGAGGGAGGCCCAGGGGCTACAGGGTCAGGGCCCAGGGCTGACAGCTCCCTCCCAGGCACACACACAGGGGCCGCTCATTCCCATTACACAAAGGAGGACGCCCCTGAGGTGGGAGGGTGATGGCTTCCAGGCTGTCTACCCAGGAGGGCTGTGTCTGCAGGAGGGGACCTTTCCCTAATCTGAACAAAGGCCTCCCTTTCTCCTTCTGTGCAGAGGTTGGGTTGTTCGCCCAAAGTCACACAGCAGTAAATCACGGGCTGGGATTTAAACACAGACTGCCTGCTCCGGAATCCTCGTTTTACCCATTCCGTATCTTATATGGCTTGTGGACATGCATACGTGTGTTTGGACACACACACACAGAGACACTCACACACACGCACAGACACACACACACACACACGCAGTGGCAGCTGCTCCCCCAGACTCAAGAACCCCTGCATCTGTCTCCAGGGCCCTCTGAGACCTGGGGCCGCAGCAGCTGTGTCTGGTTTGCAGCCCAGCTGAGAGCAGATAATCCCAAGTCCCTCAGACCCCATTCCAGCCCCCATCAGCCCACTCCCCAGCTGTGCATCTTTGGACAAATGGAGCCTCTCTCGGAGCCTCAGGGTCCTTGCCACCCCAGCACCCCCGCACCCCAGGACTTTGCTAGGGGTCCTGTGAGCTGAGGCTGCTTTGTGATTTATCTGAGCAGAGTTCCAGTGGGGCGCAGAGACCACCACACGCAGCTGGCGTCCATGCAGCCTGGCTGGCTGGTAGGGCTCAGTGGCCTCCCAGGGTGCCTGCTCCATCAGGCTTCAGGGCCTGGTGTGTATGATTTCATAGGAAGCACTGACCTTGGGCAAAAATGTCACAGGGCATCAGCCTAACGGATTTGGCCTGGCTGAGAGTGAGCGGGAGGGTCGGAGTCCCCCTCCTGGGGCCGGGTTCTTCAGCGTAGGGGAACTCAGGGACCTCGGTCATTGCCTGTGATCAGGGTGAGGAGACAGAGGCCCAGGGACCAGCAGCCTTCCCAGGGTCACCCAGCACTGCCTGACCTCTTCCACCACCTCGGGGTCTTTGGGAAGGACAGGGTTGGTGGGGGTACAGGAACCTGCAGGGGCCAACAGACCTTCTCCTGGCAGGTCATTGAGGCCTCAGTTTCCTCTTCTGTAAGGTGGGTTTGATCAATAGTCCCGATCTCAGGGCTGGGGGAGAGTCCGTGAATTGCTTTGTAATGAGCTCAGCATAGAGAAGGGGCTCATTATGTCTTTTTTTTTTTTTCTTTTTGAAACAGAGTCTCGCTTTGTCGCCCAGGCTGGAGTGCCGTGGCACGATCTTGGCTCACTGCAACCTCTGCCTCCCGGATTCAAGCGATTCTCCTGCCTCAGCCTCCCAAGTAGCTGGGATTACAGGCATGCGCCACCACGCCCGGCTAACTTTTGTATTTTTAGTAGAGATGGCATTTCGCCGTGTTGGCCAGGCTGGTCTCGAACTCCTGACCTGAGGTTATCCGCCTGTCTTGGCCTCCCAAAGTGCTGGGATTACAGGCGTGAGCCGCCGCGCCCGACTGTCATTGTTGGTTTGCCTCACATCCCTGACCCCATCTGGAAAGCTCTGTACTTAGTGCTGACTGCTTGGCGCTGCCAGTCCTGGGTTCAGATCCCAGCTCTGGTGGGTCACCCTGAGCTAGTGACAGAGCCTCTTGGAGCCTCAGTGTCCTCATCTGTGAAACGGTGTCACCAACACTACCAAGGAATGGTTGGGAGCAAAGTGAGATGGTGGCACTTCAGGCACCTCAGTTCATCAGGGTAAGTAAAGTTGCTCTCTGTTGACCTTGCCAGGCTAGAAGTAGCTGATTAATTGTCATGGTGAGTGGCAGATGGGCAGCTAAGGCCACCGGCTCAAGGTCACAGGGATCAGAGTGGAATCTCACTTTGTGGCTCAAAGCTGTGTGATCTTGGGCAAGCCACTTGGCCTCTCTGGGCCTCAATTTCATCCTGTTGGCATCAGAAGACCCCAGGACCATACAGTGGAGGACTGAGTGTAACTTGGCATCCAGTCAGTGATGTGCTTTGCACCCAATGCCTGGCACAGCGCTGCGCCCACCAGGAGAGGTGGAAGGGTGATGGCTCCCAGGTCGTCTGCCCAGGTGGGCCGTGCCTGCTGGAGGGGAGACCTTTCCTAATCTGAACAAAGGCCTCCTTTCTTCCATCCACACCCTCCCCTGGGAGTGCAGCCTCACACCTTAACCCGTTTCCACAGGGGCCACTCTGGTGCCTGTCCCCGGGTCACTCTGGACTGGCCAGCCTCCTTGAGCCCCCGATCTGAGGGTCTCACAGGCATTGTAGTTTAACACACTCCCATCCAGCTCCAGAAGGCCCCCACAAACTGCCTCTTCCTGAGCCTCCCCTGAGTTAGGCCAAAACCTGGGAGTCCCCCAGCTCCTTTCCCCCTCTTACCCTCTCACTTCTGAGTCCTGTGGGCTCCCTGGTCTGAGCGTCCTGCATTTCATGGACATCTAAGAGGCCACAGGAAAGGTATGCATTCCAGAATCAAGGAAATGCGGGAGCTGGAGTCTCATTCTGTTGCTATGTTGCTCAGGCTGGTCTTGAACTCGTGGCCTAAAGTGATCCTCTCACCTCGGCCTCCCAAAGTGGTGGCATTACAGGCACGAGCCACTATGCCCAGCTCCTGATCACTTCTTACCTCTTCTGGAACACCAGGTCCAGTGCCATCCTCTGCCCCTCTGGTCTATGGCAGTCAACTCCCTGCTTCCAGCAATGCCCCGTGGTCTGTTCTCTGAAGGAAGCTAGAGGGAAGCTAGAGGTAAAAACCTGGGGCACATGTGTCCCTCCTCTGCAATGGTTCCCATCTCCCTTGGATAAAAAGATGGATCTTTGAAAGGCCCTGTAGGATCTGCCCCCTCACCCCTCCCCCACCCCATCTGCTAAGCTTCCTCCCCGCTCCCTGACCCTGCACTCTGCTCCAGCCGCACTGGCCTCCTGGCTGTTTCTCCAACAAATTAGGCATGCTCCTGCCTCACGGCATTTGCACTGGCTGCTTCCTCTGCAGGACACATTCTTCCCCCAGATGTCCACATGCCTCACTCCCTCACCTCCTGCAGGTCTTTGCTCAGACGCCATTTCTCAAGCATCAGGCACCTGCCCCCACTCCAGTTTTCAATGGCAACTCTGCCCCACCCCATCCCCATCCCCCTCCCTGCCTTGGTTCCCTCTATAGCATGTATCACCATCTCATCTTCTACATCGTTTACTTTTTCATCTGTTTACTGTTTCTCCCTAGTCCCTTGCCCTGCCCATCACCATTCCCAGAACATCCATTTCATGAGAGCCACGTTTCTGACTGTTTTGCTCCCTGCTGTGTCTGCTGGGCCTGGGGCCGTGCCGGGCACACAGTAGCTGCTCATTAAATATCTGTGGAATGGGCAGCTCTGGAGTGTGGATACCTGCATGCCCCTGGCGAAGCAGGAGCTCTAGGATTTGGAATCAGCCTGTAAGCTGTAGAGGGCAGTGTCCTTTGGATGGCACAGCTGGGTCAGCATGTTCCCAGCAGGGGTTTGTGGGAAACAGCTGTGGAGGGTCCTGGTGTCTACAGTCAGATTCCCAGGGCAGAATGCTGATGGATGGGCCATGGCACGATGGGGAGGCCAGGGGGTGTGGCTGGGTCCAGCTTTAAGCCTCTGGCCACCGTATCAGGTTTGTGAAGCAAAGGGTCAGGAAGGCACCAAGGGCAGTGTGGCAGGAAGTGAACGGCCCAGGCTTCTGGGAAAAAAAAGAATTATATTCCAAGGAACCCATGGCTTGGGCGCCTGAGCCACTGGGGGCAGGGAGGACTGTGAAACGGGCAGGGCTTTCGTGGGCAGATGGTGGCCTCACCTGAGGTTCAGAGTGGTCAGGTCTATAGGTCAGGGTGACCCTGGAGAGCTGGGATTTTGACCAGGTCAGGGGAAGTGTCCCCAGATTGTGAATGGCTGGGGCGTGGCAGCCAGTCCACAGCTCCTGCTGCGGTGGGGAGGGGAGACCCCCATATGGGCTGGAGTGCAGCTCAGGGAGCCCCAGAGGTGACTGAGCCACTTCCTTGTGCCAGCCGGTGTCCATGTCCACCCCCAGGGCCAGATGTGGGCAACCAAGCCAAGAGAGGGGGCTGCCGAGGCCCCAAGCTCATCCATGTGTCCGTTTATCCATCTGTTTACAGAGTGTCTATTGCATGCCATGGGCTGCAGACTCTTTTTTTTTGAGATGGAGTCTCGCTCTGTCACCCAGGCTGGAGTGCAGTGCCATGATCTCAGCTCAGTGCAACCTCCACCTCCCAGGTTCAAGCGACTCTTCTGCCTCAGCCTCCTGAGTAGCTGGGATTACAGGTGTGTGCCACCATGCTCGGCTAATTTTTGCATTTTTAGTAGAGACAGGGTTTCGCCATGTTGGCCAGGCTGGTCTCGAACTCCAGACCTCAGGTGATCCACCTGCCTCGGCCTCCCAAAGTGCTAGGATCACAGGCGTGAGCCACTGCACCCAGCCCCTGTGCTGTAGACTTAATGTGATAATGTGACTTGCATCTTACGGCCCGGGCCTCTGCTCTTGCTGTTCCCTTGGCCTGGAACTGTACCTACCAGACTCCAGGCCTGGCGGCTCCTCCTCACTTGTGGTCACCTCCTCCAGGAGGCTCCCTGCCCACTGCTGCCTGCCCACCCTCTGTTCCTTTACTTGGGTATGTGCTGAATGCCTGGAAGAGAACCTGGTGCATTTCCTTCTTTGTTGTCTAACTCCCCCATTCAAATATCAGCTCCACAAAGGAGGGTTTTGTCTCTTTCATCACTGCATGTATCTAGCACAAGATCTGGCACACTGTAAACACTCAATGAATGCTTGTTGAATGAACGAATGGACACATGAACAAATGGAAGCTCTACTGCGGAAGCTCAGGGATGGAGACTGTTTCCTAACCCAGAGGGAGAAGATGTCCTGAGTAATGCAGTCCTGGAAGATGCAGTCACTGGTAAACTGAAGCCTAAAGAAGCTCAGGCAGGCGGGTGAAGAAACCAGGGAGATGGTTTTGTTTCAAAACACCTTCCTCCAAGGGAGGAAGAGGTGAGCTACCTCCAAGGTTGCTCAGAGGTGGAGACTGTGATTAAAAATAAAAAAGGCGGCCAGGTGTGGTGGCTCACGCCTGTAATCTCAGCACTTTGGGAGGCCAAGGGGGGCGGATCACCTGAGGTCAGGAGTTTGAGACCAGCGTGGGCAATATGGTAAAACCTCATCTCTATTAAAAATACAAAAAGTAGCCGGGTGTGGTGGTGCACACCTGTAGTCCCAGCTACTCGGGAGGCTGAGGCAGAAGAATCGCTTGAACCTGGGAGGCGGAGGTAGCAGGGAGCTGAGATCACGCCACTGCACTTCAGCCTGGCTGCAGAGCAAGACTCCATCCCAAAATAAATAAATAAATAAACAAACAAATAAGGCTAGAAGTGGTGGCTCACACCTGTTATCTCAGCACTTTGGGAGGTCAAGACGGGAGGATCACTTGAGGCCAAGGGTTCAAGACCAGCCTGGGCAATATAATGAGACCCTGGCTCTACAAAAACAACAAAGCCTTTAATTCCTTGCTACCATAAAAATCGAGACATTTCACTACATCCTGATGTTCCTGTCTCTCTTGAAGACTTGGAAGATCTGGCCATGTGGGCCAGCATTCTAGAGGCAAACGTGGTCAGTCCTGTGTTCTCCACAGCCCCTATCAGGTCCTTGAGGTATGTGAGCTTCAAAGCCTTGTATTCACAGCGCCACCCTCACTACCCCCACCTGCTGGGTGACCTTGGACAACTCTTTCTGAGTCTTACCTGGTCCTTGGCAAAAAATGGGTTGGAGGCCAGGCATGGTGGCTTACGCCTGCAATCCCAGCACTTTAGGAGGCCAAGGCAGGATCACTTGAGCCCAGGAGTTTGAGACCAGCCTGGGGGACACAGCGAGACCCGTCTCTACTAAACAAATTTTTTTTTTTTTTTTGAGACGGAGCCTTGCTCAGTCGCCCAGCCTGGAGTGCAGTGGTGCGATCTCAGCTCACTGCAAGCTCTGCCTCCCGGGTTCATGCCATTCTCCTGCCTCAGCCTCCCGAGTAGCTGGGACTACAGGCGCCCGCCACCTCGCCCGGCTAATTAAAAAAAATTTTGTTTTTTAATTGGCCAGCGGCCCGCACCTGTAGTACCAGCTACTCAGGAGGCTGAGGCAGGAGGATTGCTTGAGGATGAGGTTGAGGTTGCAGTCAGACTTGATCATGCCACTGCACCCCAGCCTGGGTGACAGAGTGAGACCCTGTCTCTAAATGAATAAATAATTAGTTGGGTGTGATGGCGCCCACTTTTGTTCCGGCTACCCGGAAGGCTGAGACAGGAGAATCGCTTGAGCCCAGGAGTTGGAGGCTGCAGTGACCTGTGATCGCCTCACTGCACTCCAGCCTGGGCGACGAGAGACCCTGTCACAAAAAAAAAAAAAAAGAAAGAAAAAAAAAGAAAAAGGGTTGGAAGCGCAGGTACTGGGGGAAAAAGCTTGCCCACTCTGCTTTGGGGGTCTCCAGTAGGCTCCCGCTGTGCCAAATGCACACACCCAGATGCCCGGTGGTCCACCCCTGCCCGGCGGTCACGCCTGTTCCCTCCTCCAGCCCCAGCCCCAGCCCCGGGTCGGCTGAGAGGTGACGCGTGGCCCGGCCCAGCCGGAGCGTTGGTCCCTGGAGCGCTAGCGCCCTCTGCTGGCCCAGGGCGGGCTCGCAGGCCCGAGCCGGAGCCGGGAAGCCGGGCGCCGGGAGAACCGGGAGCTTCACTCTTCCGGTAGGTGAGATGGGGAAGAGCAACAGCGAATACATAAGCAGAATATACCGAAAGGAAAGGAAAGAACAATAGCGAACTAACATTTACGGAGGCGGTGCTCCGTGCCGAGGACTGCAAGAAGCCCACACCATGTAAAACCACACGTAATCCTTAGAATAACCCGGCGAAGTGGCTACGGAAACGCACGGAGAGGTTAAGGAGCCCGCCCGGGGCCACACAGCTGGTAGTGGAAACGGCTGACTCCTGGGCCTGCGCTGGTATCCACCGAGGCGGAGAGAGGCTGTGAAGGTATCACCTCCGCTCATTCACTCATGCATGGCCTTCCAGCCACTCACCCATTCACAAGTATTCGCTGAGCACCTACTGTATGTCAGACATTGTGTGAGATGGCAGGAACACAGCCATGAACACAACTGGCCCCGTGCCTACCCTCTTGAAGCTGACATTTTAGTGGCGTGGGAGGGGGCAGATAATAAACATGAATATATCATTAACAGCTGCGCCAGAGGCCAAAGGATAAACGTGTATGCACTCGCTGATGTTACTCGGGCACCTACCCCAACATGATATTTTGCCGCATCTGAGCCCCACCTGTACTATGATTTACTTGACATTTGCTCCTAGAGTTGGTTTTTAGTTAAGTGTATTTACTTATTTATATATTTATTTATTTATTGAGACAGAGTCTCGCTCTGTTGCCCAGGCTGGAGTGTAGTGGCGCAATCATGGCCCACTGCGACCTCCACCTCTTGGGCTCAAGCGATCCTCCCACCTCGGCCTCCTGAGTAGCTGGCATTACAGATGTGCAACACCATACCTAGCTAATTTTTGTATTTTTTTTGTAGAGATGGGGTTTTGCTGTGTTGCCCAGGCTGGTCTCGAACTTCTGGACTCAAGTGATCTGCCCACCTTGGCTTCCCAGAGTGTTGGGATTACAGGCGTGAACCACTGTGCCAGGCCAAAGTTGTTTTTTTTTTTTTGTTTTTTTTTGTTTTTTCCGAGATGCAGTCTCACTCTGTCACCCGGGTTGGAGTGCAGTGGCACAATGTCGACTCACTGCAACCTCCGCCTCCTGGATTCAAGCGATTCTCCTGCCTCAGCCTCCCGAGTAGCTGGGATTACAGGCACGCACCACCATGGCCAGCCAATTTTTGTATTTTTAGTAGAGACGGGGTTTCACCATGTTGGCCAGGCTAGTCTCAAACTCCTGACCTCAAGTGATCTGCCCACCTGGGCCTCCCGAAGTGCTGGGATTACAGGCATGAGCCACCGTGCCCGCCTGCCAAAATGTATTTTTAAAAGGGAATCTCGGCATGGTGAAACTCTGTCTTTACTAAAAATACAAAAATTAGCCGGGCCTGGTGTTGTGCACCTGTAGTCCCAGCTACTTGGGAGGCTGAGGCGGGAGAATCGCTTGAACATTGGAGGCAGAGGCTGCAGTGAGCCAAGATTGCACCACTGCACTCTGGCCTGGGCCACAGAGCGAGACTCCATCTCAAAAAAAAAAAGGGGGAGGGGGCGAGGGAATCTGACATCACCACACCTAGCCAACCAGTATCAGCTGTCACTCATCAGACAGCATCCTGGACTGACGATGAGGTATTGACATCACCGTTATATTAATCAATGTCCTTGGCATGCCACATCAGTTCCCCTGGTGCCTGGCAGGGGCACTAGAATCTCCCCCTGGGAATCCCAAGATGAAGCCAGCCCCAGGGCCAGGCCTAGGGAACGAAGGTGCCATCAGCTTCTGAAGAAGGTGGGTCCTCCCAGTCATCGTGGCCTGTGCCTTCTCTGGATTCTGCTGATGACCCTGAAGAATCTGAGGGGCAGGCCTTCCCTGGCCAATCTGAAAGCAGTGGCTTCCATCTTAGCTTCCTGCCCACCATGGACAACCCTGGGTCGTGGAACCCCTGTCTGCTTCCTTTCATGGCCAGCAATGGGTGTAAGGGAGACTTGCTCAGACCTGATTCTCAAAATTCCTACCAGGGAAGGCCAGGCTTCTGAGCCAGTCCATCTGTTGTCCCCTTGACCCAGCCACCCAGCTTCCCTGCGTGCAGGGCAGAGGGAACAGGAGGCCCCATGGGGCCACTGGGACCCTTCCCTTGTCACTGCCAATGGCCTGACAGGTCCACGTGACCCACCAAGAGAGGAAGGCCAGGCTCAGCCCTGAGGAGTGATTCACTGATTCAGTTGACACAGCCTGACTGTGCTGGACACTGCTTTTTGTTGTTGTTGTTTTGTTATTTGAGATAGGATCTCGCTCTGTCTCCCAGGCTGGAGTGCACTGGCGTGATCTTGGCTCACTGCAACGTCCGCCTCCCGGGTTCAAGTGATTCTCCTGCCTCAGCCTCAGGAGTAGCTGGTATTACAGGTGTGCACCACCATGCCTGGCTAATTTTTGTATTTTTAGTAGAGACAGGGTTTTGCTATGTTGGCCAGGCTGGTCTTGAACTCCTGGTCTCAAGTGATCCTCCCACCTCACCCCCCAAAGTATTGAGATTATGGGCTTGAGCCACCATGCCTGGCCTAGACACTATTCTTTTTATTATTATTATTATTATTATTTTGAGACAGAGTTTTGCTCTTGTCTCGCAGGCTGGAGTGCAATCGCGCGATCTCGGCTCACTGCAACTTCCGCCTCCTGGGTTCAAGTGATTTTCCTGCCTCAGCCTCCTGAGTAGCTGGGATTACAGGCACCTACCACCACACCCAGCTAATTTTTTGTATTTTTAGTAGAGAGAGGGTTTCACCATGTTGGTCAGGCTCGTTTTGAACTCCTGACCTCAGGTGATGCATCTGCTTCCGCCTCCCAAAGTGCTAGGATTACAGGTATGAGCCACCATGCCCAGCCTATTCTTATTATATTTTGAGACAGAGTCTGGCTCTGTTACCCAGGCTGGAGTGGAATGATTTGATCTCGGCTCACTGCAACCTCCACTACCCAGGTTCAAGTGATTCTCCTGTCTCAGCCTCCCGAGTTGCTGGGATTACAGGCACGTGTCACCATGCCTGGCTAATTTTTGTATTTTTAGTAGAGATGGGGTTTCACCATGTTGGCCAGGCTGCTCTCGAACTCCTGATCTCAGGTGATCCACCTGCCTCGACCTCCCAAAATGCTGGGATTACAGGCTTGAGCCACTGTGCCCAGCCTTCAACACTGTTTTTAACACTGGCTTCATGGCAGTGAAGAAGCCAGATGAAGCGTCCACCTGCAAGAGGGACAAAGGAATAACTACCACAATGAATGAGATAGTTAAAATATACTGGGCATGGGAGTCCAAGGAGGGTGGATCATTTGAGGTCAGGAGTTCGAGAACAGCCAACATGGTGAAACCCCATCTCTACTAAAAATACAAAAATTAGCTGGGCATGGTGGCAAGTGCCTGTAATTCCAGCTACTTGGGAGGCTGAGGTAGAAGAATCGCTTGAACCTGGGAGGCTGAGGTTGCACTGAGCCAAGGTCGTGCCACTGCACTCCAGCCTGGGTGACAGTGAGATTCTGTCTCAAAAAACAAACAAACAAACAAACAAAAACACTGGGCAGAGGACTGGGGGCGGCTGCTTTGCATGACTCAGGGAGGGCCTCTCTCAGGAGGAGACACACGAGTGATAACAGAGGGGCTGGGAGGCAGCCACCTAGAGAGAGGAGAGGTGCAGGAAGAGCATTCTGTGCTCAAGTGCAAAGGTCAAGGTAGGGTGAGGTTCCTGAGTTGAGCAGGATCCCTCTGGCTGTGTGACTGAGAGCCCAGGGCGGGGACAGTGACTTGGGGTTCGAAGGCAGCCGTATCCTGAGACCTGGCTTTGGACGCAGGAGCGTTCTAGGGTGTAAGCCTGGAGAACCCACTTGCTGGCGCGAGGCTGGTGCTTTTCAAATCACTGCCCTGGGCTGGAGACAGCAGAAACGCACGCCAAGCAGTGAAGACATGCTCTGGTCACGGGCAAGCTATGGGTGGTGTCAGGCAGCCACCCTGCCAGCCTGCCAGGCTTCGATTTCAACACCTCTTCATCCACAAGACTCTGAAGGGCTGAGGCCACTTTCCTGCCTTTCGAGGGAGGAACTGAAAATGTCCCCAACTGACCACAGGGGAAGCTTCTGATCTGACTGCACAAACTCACCCACCCACCTGTTCCACAAGCCACTTGGCAGCTGGTGAAGGTGGCTCCTGCTGGGCCAGTCCCGCCAAGCCATGACAGAGACACTTGTTTATTCAGTCAATGACCGTCTCAGACAGCGAGAACTCCTTTACATAAGGCAGTCTTACAGGTGAGTGAGAAAAAGAACAAAGGCCAGGCTAGTATTACAGGCTCATGCCTGTAATACTAGCACTTTGGGTGACTGAGGCAGGAGGATCACTTGAGTCTAGGAGTTCAAGACCAGCCTGGGCAATGTAGTGAGACCCCCGTCTTTACAAAAAATTTAAAAATTAGCTGAGTCTGGTGGCCCACACTTGCAATCCCAGCTACTTGGGAGGCTGAGGTGGGAGGATCACTTGAGCCAAGAAGGTCGAGGCCACAATGAACCGTGATCATGCACTCAGCCTGAGCAACAGAGCGAAACCTTGTCTCAAATTAAAAAAGAAAAGAAAAAATAACAAAGATGAGTGAATGACAGAGTTGGCTTTTCACCACAAGGAAGGACACGAAGCCTCGTCCTCATGAAAACCAGGCAGCACCACGTTCAGAGCAAAGACGAGCAGGCACAGACGCGTGCCCACACAGAAAGGGAGGGGACCAGGTGGGCCTGCAGTGTTGGTGGGAGAGGAAGGCCACCATTCTTTGTTGGGAACTTGAAAATGTCAAAATTTAAAACGCAGCCGGGCACGGTGGCTCATGTCTCTAATCCCAGTACTTTGGGAGGCCGAGGCAGGAGGATCAAGAGGTCTGGAGATCGAGACCATCCGGGCTAACACACTGAAACCCCGTCTCTACTAAAAATATAAAAAAATTAGCCGGGTGTGGTGGCAGGGGGCTGTAGTCCCAGCTACTTGGGAGGCTGAGGCAGGAGAGGCGTGAACCCGGGAGGTGGAGCTTGCAGTGAGCTGAGATCGCGCCACTGCACTCCAGCCTGGGTGACAAAGCGAGACTTCTGTCTAAAAAAAAAAAAAAAAGGGGGCCGATATCTGGCTGGCCGTAGTGGCTCATGCCGGTAATCCCAGCACTTTGGGAGGCTGAGGCAGGTGGATCACCTGAGGTCAGGTTCAAGACCAGCCTGGCCAACATGGCGAAACCCTGTTTCTACTAAAAATACAAAAATTAGCTGGGCATGGTGGCAGGCGCCTGTAATCCCAGCTACTCGGGAGGCTGAGGCAGGAGAATCGCTTGAACCTGGGAGGCGTAGGTTGCAGTGAGCCGGAATAGTGCTATTGCACTCCAGCCTGGGCGACAGAGTGAGACTCTGTCTCAAAAATAAAATAAAATAATAAAATGCCTGTATCCTTGGGTGGAGAAACCTGTTCCTAGAACTGTGTTCTACAGAGGTATGCAAATGCACACACATGCCCCAAAGCCAGCGGGCAGCAGAGCAGCGGAGACCACCTCAGGTCGAGCAGTCCAGGCCTGGCCACTGTGGTGGTGGCCCTTTGTGTGCTAGGTGTGCTGAGATTAACTAAGGAGCAGATCCCCAAGGGTGCTCTGCAGGGCGCTGGGAAGAATATCCCAGGGAGGAGTACAGTGGAGACCACATTCCCATTTGTGTAAAAAAGTGGGGGAAAGTGCATGAGGGGAGGGGAAAGAATGCGAAGTGGTGCTGGCTGCACATGCATGCGCTCGCGTGCTGCCTGTGCCATCTCAGAGGCTCACACAGTGGTGCTTACCTTGGGAGAACGGGGTCAGAGGTGCGACTTCACCCTGCACTCTATTCACTTTCTTTTTCTTTTCTTCCCTTTTTTTTTTTTTTTTTTTTTTTTTTTTTGAGACAGAGTCTTACTCTGTCACCCAGGCTGGAGTGCAGTGGTGCAATCCTGGCTCACTGCAGCCTCCATCTCCCAGGTTCAAGCGATTCTCCTGCCTCAGCCTCTTGAGTAGCTGGAATTACAGGCATGTGTCACCACGCCCGGCTAATTTTTGTATTTTTAGTAGAGACAGAGTTTCATCATGTTGGTCAGACTGGTCTCAAACTCCTGAACTCAGGCGATCCGCCCACCTCGGCCTCCTAAAATGCTGGGATGACAGACATGAACCACTGAGCCCGGCATCTTTTTTTTTTCTCTTTTTTTTTTTAGACGGAATCTCACTCTGTCACCCAGGCTGGAGTGCAGTGGTGTCATCCCAGCTCACTGCACCCTCTGCCTCCCTGGTTCAAGCGATTCTCCTGCCTCAGCCTACTGAGTAGCTGGGATTACAGGCACGCACCACCACGCCCGGCTAATTTTTGCATTTTTTGTAGATGGGGTTTCACCGTGTTGGCCAGTCTGGTCTCAAACTCCTGACCTCAAGTGATCCACCCGCCTTGGCCTCCCAAAGTGCTGGGATCACAGGCTTGAGCCACTTCGCGCGGCCATTCTATTCCCTTTCTGCTGTTTGAAATCCGTTCTAGGATCATGTATTCTCTATTTAATAAAATAAAAATGGGCTCTTCAGCTCGGATCTCCCCCAATAGTGTAAGGGGCCGATTCATTTTGTCAGCAGGGTTTTGATATGGTCTCTGGCCTTCACCGGCAGTGGCTCATTCCCTGTCACAACTGACAAACCCACTCTGCCTTTCATCAACTCTAAAATGAACATCTTCACATTTCTGGAACTGGAATGTTTCTTACAGTTATAGTGTCTTACGCTTATAATTGGCAGCGTTTTTCCTTTTTTTCTTTGAGATGGAGTCCCAAAGTGCTGGGATTACAGAGTGAGCCACCATGCCAAGCATTTTTTCTTGATGGTATATAAACTAATAGTGCATCTTGCAGCAGGTTCATTTACCTGTGGGTCTGGTTCCCATGGGTCTCCTAAAAACAGGTGCCGCCACCCAGGCTCAAGCATGTCCCTGGGCAGAGCTGCCAGAACCACAGACCTCCTAGAGGTTAAAGGAACATCACATTGACCTTCTTGGGAGGACCAGGGACAGCTGGTGACAGAGAGTCACATATAGCAGTCTCAACTGTGGCCTGTGCTGGGCACGGCTCATGAATGAGTTTATTTTGTTCTACGTGGGATAGGAGAGGTTTTTGTTTTGTTTTGTTTTTTGAGACAGGGTCTCACTCAGTCGCCCAGGTTGGAGTGCAGTAGCATTATCATGACTCCCTGCAGCCTCGACCTCCTGGACTCAGGTGATCCTCTCTCCTCAGCCTCCCGAGTAGCTAGAACTACAGGCATGTGCCACCATGCCCGGCTAATTTTTTAATTTTTTGTAGAGACAGGGTTTCACCACATTGCCCAGCTTGATCTCAAACTTGTTGGCTGAACGGATCTGCCAGCCTTGGCCTCCGAAAGTGCTAAGATTATAGGCATGAGCCACTGCCCCGGCCATCTCTGTTAATTGACACATAAATGTGGGGAGACGTCATGTAAAATTCTGCCTTCACAGCTTCCTTGGAAAATCAGAAAAATCTGGCATTCACTCAGCCCCTGTGCCCAGTACTTAGTAATACCTTCACACTCACCTGTCCTCACCCAGCTGCATGACATCAGACACATGTCAGAACCCCAAAGATGTGGCCAGTGTCGTCTTCTCACAGTGACAGGGCCACCGGCAGCAATGAGATGGCTCTAGCCTAAGGTCTCCCCTCTCCCAAGGTCACCTTGGCCCGTGTGTGACAGCTGACCGCATCTAGCAGGTGACCTTGCCCAGGTCTCACAAGGAAGTCTTTGATGTTGATCTGTTATCATCTGGAGCTCAGAGCTCTGTACAATCCACCCACCCCAGCAGCTTGTTTCTTGCAAACTGGAAAGAATGAAGCTTTCGCAAGCTGCTTTTTTTTGTTGTTGTTTTGAGATGGAGTTTCACTCTTGTTGCCCAGACTGGATTGCAATGGCGCGATCTCGGCTCGCCACAACCTCCACCTCCCGGGTTCAAGATATTCTCCTGACTCAGCCTCCTGAGTAGCTGGGATTACAGGCATGCGCCACCACACCCAGCTAATTTTGTATTTTTAGTAGAGACGAGATTTCTCCATGTTGGTCAGGCTGGTCTCGAACTCCCGACTTCAGGTGATCCGCCTGCCTTGGCCTCCCAAAGTGCTGGGATTACAGGTGTGAGCCACCGTGCCCGGCCAAGCTGCCTCTTCTTAAAGGAATTTCCTCCTCTGCCAAGTAAGGAAGTCCCTAACGCTGTATCTTGAACTTTGTTATGAGGCTCCGTGATGAGGGAGTGACGTCAAGAAGGGACAGGCCAAGAGAGGGAATGACTGTCCCTGGGCTCCCCAAGGTCCTCTGAGGGGAGGTGCAAGAGGCCAAGCAGGGGCCGGGTGTGGTGGTCCACACCTGTAATCCCAGCATTTTGGGAGGGTGAGGCGGGCAGATCACCTGAGGTTGGGAGTTCGAGACCAGCCTGACCAACATGGAGAAACCCCATCTCGACTAAAAATACAAAATTAGCCAGGCATGGTGATGCATGCCTGTAATCCCAGCTACTCGGGAGGCTGAGGCAGGAGAATCGCTTGAACCCAGGAGGTAGAGGTTGCAGTGAGCCGAGATCATGCCACTGTACTCCAGCCTGGGCAACAAGATTGAAACTCCGTCTAAAAAAAAAAAAAAAAGGGGCCGGGCGCGGTGGCTCAAGCCTGTAATCCCAGCACTTTGGGAGGCCGAGACGGGCGGATCACGAGGTCAGGAGATCGAGACCATCCTGGCGAACACGGTGAAACCCCGTCTCTACTAAAAAATAGAAAAAAAACTAGCCGGGCGAGGTGGCGGGCGCCTGTGGTCCCAGCTACTCGGGAGGCTGAGGCAGGAGAATGGCGTAAGCCCGGGAGGCGGAGCTTGCAGTGAGCCGAGATCGCGCCACTGCACTCCAGC